>NC_057811.1:4759791-4762668 GCF_018294505.1 Triticum aestivum | reverse complement strand
ACGCGCCGTCCGCCCGCCGCAGTCTGCGTCACTGGCCATCGCCGCCACTCACGCCAGCAGCCGCAGCCGCCGCTCGCCCCGCCGGTCGTCGCAGGGGGCAGTGCCGGACGCGGAGGGCCGCTGCCGTTCGCCCCCATTGGGTGCAGGAGACCGAGCGACTTCATGGCCCAGCGCCTCGAGGACCGCTGCTAGTGCGGTCTCGCAGGAGGGCGGCAGAGTTCCTCCCCGACGCCCCCGAGTCCTCTTTCTCTGTAGCAGAATTTGTAAATCGATTATGAAAAGTGTTGATGCTCAGATCTGTAAATTTGTTGTGTAAATCGATCTATAGAAAATGTTATAGCTCAAATTTTTTATGGACAGCTGCCTGCAAATCGATTATAGTAATTCCGTTGTATAAATCGATCTAAAAAAATGTTATGGAAAATATTTTGATGTTTAGGCCGAACTGTTTTAAATTGAAAAAAAATCTTTGCCATCTCTAAATTAGTTTGACTGATGGCAAAGATTTTGTTTCAACTGAAGGCAAAAATGCTTCTTTGCCGTATATTATTGAGATTCGCTGACGGCAAAGTCTTTGCCGTCTGCCCGTTGAAATGCTGATGGCAAAATACCCTTTGCCGACACACTTTGCCGTCAGCTGCTGACGGCAAAATCTTTGCCGTCTGTTTTCAGGTCTTTGCCGTCTGGGACTCACGGACGGCAAATTACCTGATTCCTGTAGTGTAGCCTTAGCCATCCCCCTCCTTACGGTTAAGGGTAATGACTTCAAACATAAAATAATTTCATGTGTGAACATTTAGATTTTAGAATCAAAGTGCGAGAAAATCTCGGCTCACTACCTTAAAATTTAGGGACCCCCAACGATAAGGCGACCAAAATTTTCTGAAGTTTCCGCCGATAGACCTGTTCAATTTTAACCCAACGGCCACCACTTCTTCCTCCACCTTCAATGGGTGCGTACTATTTGCTATTTTCACCCTGCCGCCCCTTTGTCTCGCACCTGTCAGCCCTGTTCCATGCCCATGACAATGACATCACGGCCAGCTACGGCGAGGTTCTGGCTCAGTTTCACCGAGGAAGCAGAGGTGCAGCGGGTCCTCTCTACCTCCAAGAATTGACTGACGTGAAAATCTTTTTTGGTTGCATGAAAAATAATGAATTCATAAAATTTAAACTTGTTCCTGTTAAAATTTACATAGAATTCTCCCAAGCCAAATACATCGTTTGGTTTAAATACGTGGAGCCACCCATACTATCAAATATTACCACCATACATATTTCAATGATTTGTAATAATTTTTATATAACACAGATATTGGTTCAATATTTCAATTGCCCCGGAGAACTCGAATTTGCAATGAATGCCCGAGTAAATAATGTGTCAGACCATCACTAAAAGGAACGGCAATTAATCAACCTAGTAGGTAAAAAGGTTCCTCTTTTTTCTCAGTCTCCTTTGTGCGCTTTTGCCTAATGGCTGGTGAGAGGCCCTAGACTCACCGCCCACGTAACTACCGCCAATACCTCCCGCAAGAATATTCGCCAGGCAAGGATCTTCTTCATGTCCTCGATCCCGTAGTCTCGACTTGGAGCAAGAAATTCCCATGTTGCTTCTGCAGGCAGACATTAAGTTGTACCAGGATTGTATTAGCTTGTTGCCTGATCCGTGGAAAACAAATTCAGTTGGCATGTCAGTATGTCACCTTTTGAAAACCATGTGCAGTGTGATATTGCATCAGCTAGTACGTTCCAAGCGGTACAACCCAATACTCCATGTATTTCTTCCCACATCAGGTTTTTCCTTTAAGTTAATCTTCGCAAAGTTTGACCAAGTCTACAGAAATCATTAGATTCATCGTATTATATTCATATTCTACTTATTGTATTGTAGACGCCGATATTTTCTGACATAAAGTTGAACAAAATTTACGGAATTTAACGTAAGACAAAACTCACATTAGAAGAGCGTAAATAAACAGAGGATATTCACAGAACCTTATTCTCTCCACACTTTTTTTGTGTAAAATCCCCACATTTATTTGTAGCCACATCATAAAAGTCCTGCTATTGCATACTCCATTAGAGATGTCCTGACGGTCTGTTTGAAGCTTCACTATTAATTCAGCCGGCAAAGCAGCAAAACTTATGAAAGACTAGGACTATCTTGTAGATGTACGCAACAAATTAACTTGCAAACTACCTGAACAAGTCCATGCTGACCAAAGTTGGATGTAGTACTCATACACTAACAACAGAGAGGAAATACCTTTTTTCCAAATGGGAAAGGAAAACCTGGCAGAGCCGTTCTTTGCTCTCCTCCCAAGTTCCAATGGAAATTTTGTTTACCATCACGAGGCCCCAAAATAAACCACATAGATCTTCTGTCAACCTATGGTCAAAAAGCATCGTCAAAGCTTTCGCCACCGTGCAACCTTCTCCTTACGTATGTTAAACACCTTCTTAATTTCAACACACAAAAAAACATCTTCTTAATTTAACATTTTCTTCGAAATATCCTAAACCTACAGACCCAACATACCAACTGCAATCTACGGACGGCCTCTCCCCAACTAATCTCCCCTTTCCCCATTTTCATGGAGGGGCTCACCGTAATTTCCAATCACCTAAACCCAATCATGTAAAGCCACTTCAGTCCTTATGTTCTCTTTTTTTTTATAAAGGGCGTTCTTTATTAACTCATAATGTCACATCAGGAGGATACAAACACAACCAGTACACCCGCCCTCTGCACAACTATGATGCACACAGCCAGAAAGAAAGAAGAAAAGGACACACAGGGTCAAAGTGAGGCAAAGGACCCACTGCAGGAAAAAATCAACTACTATCACTGCCTTCGACAACACCCGAACGATGAGC
>NC_057811.1:4747930-4759337 GCF_018294505.1 Triticum aestivum | reverse complement strand
CTGCAACAAGGAAAGGATGCATGAACACTATCATCGCCGGATCGAAGCACATAGGCCAGGTCATGGGTTTTCACCCATAATGGAAGGACCGAGTGATACCCAGACAGTGCCTTCAAAGCGGGAGCTAAACTGCCACTACCAGGTGCGAGCAATGAAGGCCAGACCTAGGGTTTTCACCCCCAGAACTCGAGACCTGGTATTATCCACCATAGATGAAGTCCTCTGTGTTGTAGCCGCCAACTTGCTAGTAAAGAAGTCATGTTGCAATGTCCCAGAAAGCACCGGAATCGCGGATCAAAGTGAACACCACACATCGGGAATTTGCTGAGACGACAGTGTGGACCACGTAGACAATGACACACGTGCTTGCATCTGGCACCGATGTGGGGTCACACCCCTGCTATCACCAAAGCACGGCGGATATCTCATGAAGATAGACCATCGTGAGGGCAGGAGACATAGGGTAGCCTGGCACGTGAAGCCTGACGGCCAAATCACGTGCACCACCACCAAGCATTCACCACCATCAAATCGAACTAGTCGAGAGCCGCCTAACTAACACCTGACCGCGACACGGCGGAAATTACTGCCCAAACGTCCACCAATGGCGGCATGCAACCCGAAATCCACCGAGAAAAAACCAGAACCGCAATCAGCCATCTGACGCATCGAGCACCTTCGGAGCACCACCATCACCACTAGTAAGCCACCACAGGCTATATCCTACCGGATCCAACCCGTCCGTGTTGCACGCCGCCAAATCTAACCGAGCCCCGAGCCCATGCCAGCTATGCCTCACGTTGTGAAGAAAACTACCAATGGCACTGCCTTCGCCCCATGTGCATGTATCAAATCGATGCAGCAACGCACAGGGCACGAGATCCAGGCGGGTAACCCACAGATTGATGGCTGAAGGATGTCGGGCAACAAGGGAGAGAAGGGAAGGAGAGAATTCAAACGGTGTGCCCGCCCAAATCCGTCAGAACCAACGGCCTCCTTTGGCGATGGCGTGGGAAGGACGGCGATGGTTGTAGACTAGGACCAGAGGCGGGTGTGGCCTCCGAAGTCGCCCTAGGGAGCGACCTATACATAATTGTTTTTTTTTGTGCTAAAATGAACTTAATCTATTCTAAGGATTAAAATAAGTACAAAGCAACACAAACATAATAAAACTTTACATCGAAGAACCTGCATCACCTAACAACCACTACCACCACCAGAAGAACCCGCATCACCTAACACAAACGTATAGTGTAGTTACTCCACTGCTCTTCGTCGTGAGCTGAATAGTTGAGCTCGATACCCTCAAGCGTAAGTTGAGTGCTAGCCTCCCTGCCTCACTAACAAGGGGAATAACAAGAAGATCTTATCGGACTCTGATCGAAATCATACTAGGCTCCACAGTGGATGCTTAATTTTAATGATTAATGCACCACAGATCTTATGATCTACATAGAGTCGTGGATGATACATGGATGTGTGGAGCCTCAAGAGATCTCGTTGGCAGTGAAGGTGACATGGTAGTTTTACCCAGGTTCAGGCCAGTGGGTAGTAAGAGTACGTCCTACCTATTTATTCTTATTTATCAGTGAGAGGATTATAGCGTGGTATTTCGCTTATCTGTTGTGCTAGGTTACGGGTGTAGGGTTCCCACATGACCTTACTCTTTGGCGGGGGTTTGGATGTCCCTTATAGTTAGGCGGGCCTGGTAGTATAGTAACTCCCTTTGGGGAATATGATATCATCAGGTGATCCGGAAAATATAATTATCTCCCAGAACTGTTAGTTTCCAATATATCTCAGCCATCTGTATCCCCTTCGAGTGCCTACTCGGACGTGGCATGGTGCATGACTTGGTAGCCCTTAAACATTCTTCTGTCTGACATGCTCCGGACACTTCTGTAGGGCATCCTCCTTCGAGTAGGTGTTATTACTCACCAACTAAGGGTGCCCGTGTGGGAACCGTAGTCACCCGGTTGGGAGAGCACATGCATACTTCACTTCCAATACTTTTTCAAGAGGAATAACAAGAAGAAAAAACAATCCAAGTGCATTCTTGAAACTTGACCAAACTCCAAAACATACATAAATATATGAGTGGTGGTTAAGTAATTGTTGGCAAATGTTATCATGTGCGGAGTTTAAGTAACTATCACCTGTGAGTTGTACTTGGTATTTCATAGAAAATCAATTTTTTTTGGATATCATCCGATTTAAAGGATATAGAGTTGGACAATACTCTGAGTCATTTAACTAGACGCAAGGCTAGTTGAAAAAAAAAACAAATGTGATCCTTTGCGGCTCCGTGGCTGCTATAGCTCTCTGCCTTCTCCATGTACGGCTAAGTTGATCTTATCTAGGATAACTTGAAGTGTACAACAATTTCCCTAGTAAATCCATGCAATTGGGAAGTAACTGAGAGAGAAAGAGTATACCGAGAAGGTAGGAACTTTGTGTGATGCATGCTGATGATTATCTTGTCCTTTGTTTAATGCAGCCCCATGGCTGTGATGGACCAGGAAGAGTTTGTGTGGGCCGCTGGATTCACACCCCATAAGCCATATGCACCTTTAATTGGCTCCCAGCTTCCTTGCTAACACTATATAAACCCATCCAACCTCTAGTTCCCTTCAAGCTTTCAAGCAACAACATCAATTTGTAAGCTGGTAGTTCTTCTCTCCCCATTGAACCATCTACACAATGCAGGGGGAATCTTGAAGCCTAACTATCATACTAGCTATCTAGCTTAGTAGAACTATCTTATTGTGATCTCCTCATCAACTCCAATTAAGATCTTGCAATGGGTGGCCTCTCTCTTCACCACCCATGGGCCTTTGCCTTTGGCCTCCTAGGTATATTGCTTTCTGTTATATTTGTGTCGAATAGTATGTACGCAAGGGGTTACGTGGACTTGGAGTTGTAATTGGTGTGGTTAGGTATGAGTCGTGTAGGAGTCGGACACTTGTATCCTAGGCCTCTTATATATCGAGGGGCACCACACATTGTAACCCACGACGACTTGATAGTAACAGGTACACGGGGGAGCCGACGGCTTGTGCCAGCGCCCGGGCGGCTAGTGTTGCGGTATCTTGGGGAGGAGCGCCCGTAGTCATGCCCCGGGGATGTAGCCATATCGGTGAACCTCGTTAACAAATATCGTGCCTCGGTGTGTCGTCTATGATCTTGCATTAGCGTTTTATTCTAACAAGTGGTATCATGAGCAAGGTTGCGAGAAGGCTATGCGGAAGATCATCCGGAGGTGCGAGGATCATGCTCAATGGGTGCCATGGAACTTCCGATTGGTATGAGGTGGAGCATGGCGGCGATCGCGGATGCGGTCGGTGGTGTCGGACACTTCGGGCAGGAGGCCTAGATTGTTCGATGGGCTGTGGTCGGTAAGGATCAACTAGACGTGGCGATCGGACCGGCGTAGTGGTTGTTGAAGACATTGCAGAGGCGACGGATTTGACTCGTGATCAGACTGGCGACCAGACGTGGGGGACGGCCGGATAGATCGGAGTGTGAGAGCATCGAGATGATGCGCTCGGTGTTTTACAAGGGCGGCGGCACGGCACTGCGGAAGCATTGTGTCGGCGACGCGGATGGCCAGGGTATGGCATGGCTCGTGCACGGATGATACACGAGGCGGCAACTGTTTCGGCAGGGTTGACATCAGATGAGTACGTGCGATAGGGCTGTTACAGATAGCTGGCGAGAACCAAGAAAAGAGACATGGCAGAAGTTGTCGTCGAGATCAGCGGCGTGTTTTTCCGATGGACACAGATAGAGGAAAGGTTGGACAGGTTTCGGTACCTGGCTTTGCGCGAGACGACCGCTCGGAGCCTCGGAGGCCTGTGGCAATCGGTCTCGGCAGCGGCGCGACATGCAAGACAAAGGAAGGCCAAAGCAGTAGGTTTCTAGGACGGAGTGCGGTGCACAAAGAATAGAGAAATCGTATTGTGGCAGGAGTCAAGGGGACTAACATACACGCGGTGCGTGCGTGTGCGTTTTGGGTCCAGGGGACAGGCTTGCTAATTTGTGATTCAAGGAGCCGTGTCCATGCATGTTTGGTCCGTTGGAGATTGGTATTGTATTGGATTGGATATATGTGCGCGGTTTGTGATTTTGATTTTCGTCTGAGAAAAGGAAAAGACAGGGCCGCGCGATCCAGAGGTAATAAAAGGCTGGGTGATGATACGTCTCCAACGTATCTATAATTTTTTATTATTTCATGCTATGATATTATCTTTTTAGATGTTTTAAATGCATTAATATGCTATTTTATATTATTTTTCGGACTAACTTATTAATCTAGAGCCCAGTGCCAGTTTTTGTTTTTTCTTGTTTTTTAGTTTTGCAGAAAAGGAATACCAAACGGAGTCCAAATAGAATGAAACATTCGCGATGATTTTTCTTGAACTAGAAGACAACCAGGAGACTTGGAGATGAAGTCGGAGGAGGCAGGAGGCGGCCACAAGGACGGAGGGTGCGCCCCCACCCTTGTGGGCCCCCGTGACCCTCCTGACCTAATTCTTTCGCCTATATATTCCCAAATATGCCCAAACCACCAGAGGCATCCACGAAAACACTTTTCCACCGCCGCAACCTTCTGTACCCGTGAGATCCCATCTAGGTACCTTTTCCAGCACCCTGCCGGAGGGGGATTCGATCACGGAGGGCTTCTACATCAACTCTATTGCCCTTCCGATGAAGCGTGAGTAGTTTACCACAAACCTATGGGTCCATAGCTAGTAGCTAGATGGCTTCTTCTCTCCCTTTGATTTTCAATACCATGTTATCCTCGATGTTCTTGGAGATCTATTCGATGTAATACTTTTTTTGCGGTGTGTTTGCCGAGATCCAATGAATTATGGATTTATGATCAGCTTATCAATTAATATTATTTGAATCTTCTCTGAATTCTATTATGCATGATTTGTTATCTTTGTAATTCTCTTCGAACTATCTGTTTGGTTTGGCCAACTAGATTGGTTTTTCTTGCAATGAGAGAAGTGCTTAGCTTTGGGTTCAATCTTGCGGTGTCCTTTCCGAGTGATAGTAGGGGCAGCAAGGAACGTATTGTATTGTTGCCATCGAGGATAAAAAAATAGGGTTTTCATCATATTGCTTGAGTTAATTCCTCTACATCATGTGATCTTACTTAATGTGTTACTTTGTTCTTCATGAGCTTAATACTGTCGATGCAGGCAGGAGTCGGTCAATGTGTGGAGTAATAGTAATAGATGTAGAATCGTTTCGGTCTACTTCACACGGACGTGATGCCTATATTCATGATCATTGCCTTAGATATCGTCATAACTATGCGCTTTTCTATCAATTGCTCGTCAGTAATTTGTTCACCCACCGTATTATTTGCTATCTTGAGAGAAGCCTCTAGTGAAACCTATGGCCCCAGGGTCTATTTTCCATCATATAATTTTCTGATCTACTATTTTGCAATCTTTTACTTTCCGATCTATAAACCGAAAATACCAAAAATATTTACTTTACCATTTATCTATCTCTATCAGATCTCACTTTTGCAAGTAACCGTGAAGGGATTGACAACCCCTTTACCGCGTTGGGTGCAAGTTGTTTGATTGTTTGTGCAGGTACTGGTGATTTATGCGTTGTCTCCTACTGGATTGATACCTTGGTTCTCAAACTGAGGGAAATACTTATCTCTACTCACCTGCATCACCCTTTCCTCTTCAAGGAAAAAATGAACGCAAGCTCAAGAAGTAGCAGGAAGAATTTCTGGCGCCGTTGCCGGGAGATCTACGCCAAGTCAAGATTTGCTTCCCATCAACTTACCAATTTCTAGAGCCGTTGCCAGGGAGATCTACGTCAAGTCAAGACATACCAAGTGCCCATCATAAACTCTCATCTCTTGTGTTACATTATTCGCCATTCGCCTCTCTTTTTCCTCTCCCCCACTTCTAAAATGATTTTCGAAAATATTTGCCTTTTCTTCGCCCCTCTTCCGTTCGTCTTCTTCGTTCGCTTATTGTGTGCTCGTGCGTTTGATCGCTTGTCTTGCTCTCATGGCTAGTCCTCCATCATTGTTAACACTCCCGATAACAAGGTTCTCAATTTTAAACAAAGGGATGGAGAAAATTTCAAAGATGCTTGGTATAGAATTTGCAATGCTCAAAATAGATCTACTCGAAAGCAATCAACTGCCATTCTTCTTCGCAATTTTTGTGTAGGCATTAGTCATTGGAACCGTAGCGCAGGCAGGCAGCGCGCGCTCCCACGCATCATCGGACTCCACCCTCTCACTCCAGAGTCGGGGGGGAGCAGAAGCTGGCTCAAACGACCCAAATCTCAAGGAACTCATAGGCACCGTAGAAGATGGTGCCGCCCCGTTTCCGGGCGTGTGAGGAACGGGCGCCGACCCGTTAGTCACCTCGCGTCCAGCCTCGTCCACAGGCGCCTCCTTAGCACCCGGGTCGTCGTCACCCTCGTGCATGTCAACATCAGATCCATTAATGGCCTCGGCGAAGAGATCAGCATCCTTAAACTCAGTCTCAAGATTAAATATCTGGCCCCTATATGTCCACTTAACCACATCAGGCACAAACTCAATATCCAGAACACTCACCAGTAAACGGGCCACTCCGTGAGCTCGGGTGAAGGCCATATCCACTCTCTCGGGTTTCCCGACCAAGATTCCCAAGCTAGCAACGACTCAAGCATTCTGCATCGGCTTCGAGGGAGCCCCGGAGAAACGCAACCAGACCTGAGTAAGAGGCTTACCCTGAGGCTCAACCCTCTTCCACTCATGGAACTCCAGGATGCACTCAGTGTCAGGCACTCTACACAACCCAAAGCTCAGAACCCTCTGCCAATCCTCAAAAGAAGGAAAACCCACCTTAAACATATTGGCCTCAATACTAACACGGTCCCACTGGAAGTCATCAGGAGCTAACTCCTTGAGCCTCTGCACAATCTGATTCTCAGAGACCTCACCTTTGGTTACTTTCACAACCCTAGTGGTCAAGCTCCGTGCCTCCTCTAGGATCTCCCTCGCACTGGGAGACTCAAAGAACATCAGCTCAGCGCAGTACACTCCATACATAGTGATAGTCGGCATCTGATCACGAAGAATCGGGCATTCCCCCGAAGCATGCGCTGGCTTGCCGCAAGTATCACATAGCTCCGCCACACACTCAGCAATAAAGTGGCCCCTCTGGCCACATCGGTAACAAAGCATCTTCTCTTTCTTACGCGCCCACTTGGACGCCCTATCAGAATCAGACCTGTCCGCAGCCTCGGCCGAGCCCGTCCCTACGGTCCCAGTCTCAGGAACCTCCGCATTGGCCAGCGCAGTCACCACCTCCATCGCCTGTCCAGACAGAGCGGACGTATGTCCGGGATCCCCCCCCCCCACGGAGGCCGTCGGCTCGACGACAACAGGCGGAGGATGCTGACGGTTACGGAGCCGACCCACTCTACCACCACGAGAGCCACGGTATCCACCTCGCTGCCGATGGTTAGGGCCAGACACCCCCTCAACAAAACCACCCGGCGGACCGTAAAACGGCCTCTCAGCTGAGCCATCACTCTGCCAAGCATACCCGCGGCCACCACCTGTCGATGAGGAACCACGGTGCTGGACATCACCATATGCATCATATCCATCATCACCCCATTGTCCCTGGGGCGGTCCACCATCACCTCGCACCCCGTTCTGAGGCGTCAGTGTCGGAGTTTGCACCGGACCAGGTCACTTTTGCGGCGGCCTCGCGACGTAATGAGGCGGCGCCGCCCGAGGTTGAAGGCCGGTGGCTGGGGGCGGCGGCCTCGGTCCTTGGGTGGTACCACCCCTGCCCGCAGCAGCAAACCGTAGCCGAGTTCTGCATCGGTGGACGAGGAGCGTAGTTCACTCCACCCCGACCCGCCGCCGGCTGCGCTACCGCAACCTGCACCGGAGGCCGAGCGCCCGGGAAACCACCGCCGCGCCCTACGGCGCCATGTGCCACCTCGTCACCCACCTGCGGCCTAGGGCCAGACATAGCCGGGGCAGCACGCCCGGTGCCAGCACCCGGCGGCGGAGCAGTCCCACCGCGCCCGGCTCCACCCGTCGCGGGATTTTTGCCCGGCGGCGCAGCAGCCCCGCGGCCAGCCATGGCCACGAGGGGAGGGATGTGCCTGGCTCTTCCAGAACCACACGCACGGAACCCCGGCTTGCCGCGTCTTGGAACCCTAGCCTGAGACGACGGCGAATTCACAGGAGAAGAAACGATCGGAGTCGTGCATGGGGTGGCGCAGCGAAGAGGTATAGGGATCGGTTTAGCCTGGGCCACATACCCAGCTAACCCCGGCCCATCCAATCTCTGGCCCAACTCACTCAGAGCCGGCCCATCCACTCGCGCTCCCAGCTCGCGGCCCAGGAGGCAATTCAAACGGTTCGCCTGCACCGCCGAGATCCCGATCACCTGCACAGCCGGCGATGACGCCGCGGCCGCCGCCGGCATCCGAATAGCGATTGCCCGGCGCACATTTTTCTTTCTCTTAACAGTATAGCCAGGATCAGTTGTACAACAACATTGTCAAAAGTGAATTTATAGCTTGATTAAGACAGACGTACCTTGGTGAATACATATGCGAGCGCCCCGTCTAAATTGTTCCTTTTGTGTTTCTATATTCCGGTGTATTTCTTAATATTTATGTTCCATTTTCTGAAAGTTTGCCCGAAACTTCACCTTCAATAGGTTTCAAAAAAAATGGTGCACTGATTTGTGTAGTGAGTGCCTGTTTATTTCTTGAGGTGATACACGTGGCTCTGCTACACATGGAATTGTTCGTTTACGCCTTTCAAACTACTCCCTCCATCACAATGTAAATGTTTCAATCTTAGTACAACTTTGTACTAATGTTGGAACAAAGTTTAGACACTTATTTTAGGAAGATGGAGTATTAGATAGTAGTATGTGAGAGCGGAGGGAGGGGGGCTGCCTACGCTATGTTGTTCTGTTCTTCGACAGGGGAGGAGGAGGAGGACAACCACCAATTCAGATCTGCTCGGAATCATAGCTGCCGCCGGAATCATTAGTTTGTGACCGCCTAACTGCTGGCATCCACCACCCATGGCCTCGGTTGCTACCATGCCACCTCGTCGCGGTGGCCTGGCCCAAGCACCCGCTTCGTCATTTCCGGGCTACACCGTTATCGCCGACACTTGATCACCAAGGTCTTCATCAACATGATCTTCAACAACATCTTCGTCAACACACCGCTATCGCCTCGCCCACAAGATGGACACCTAGCGTCCTTTGACAGACTTTTCTACAAGACGTAACCTCGACGACGGCGATGACTGCGTCATCCAGGACGGCACGACTGCATCGACACGGTGTCACTACAGTGACGACCCTACACGGCCAAACGGTTCTGGCAAAACCTGTGTGTGCTCGATGGGCTTCCTCCGGTCTTAGCAAAATCGGTGGACTCATCACCGACGGTACCCTCTGATATCCGCAGGCACAGGCAAAGATCCTCCTCCTCGTGAACGTGGGTGTGTTCGGCCTCATCCTGCTCCTGACCCTGCTGCTAGCGGGGGGTGAGAAGCGCATCGTCATGCTTTGGTGGGTCTGTGTCGGCTTCTCCGTCAGCGTCTTCGTGGCACCCCTCACCATCATAGTGAGCACCCAGCCACCCACCCGGCCTCTCTCTCGCATATTTGGTAGCAGTGATCCACCATGATTGCTGGATTATAATCCATGGATCGTCGACTGATGTGCAGCGTCTTGTGGTGCTCACCCGGAGTGTGGAGTTCATGCCCTTTTCACTCTCCCTCTCCCTCACAGTCAACGCCGTAGTATGGTTCCTCTACGGCCTCCTCATCAAGGACAAATATGTCGCTGTACGTGAACAACACAAACAAAACCTCTCAATTCCTAACTCAAATATCTTGTTATTTGATTTTAGTGTTGGTGTTGATTCACATGCAGCTTCCCAACATCCTCGGGTTCGCCTTCGGGGTGATCCAGATGGGGCTCTACGCCTTCTACTGCGACGCCACGCCCACGCCGGCGCCAAAGGAGGTGGATGGACCCCTGCCTGAGCACGTCATCAACGTCGCTAAGCTCGGCCCGGCGGCTTCCATCGAGCTCTACATGCCTGCTGCCGTCCAGCCACCGACGAAGGAGAACATCATGGCTTGTGCCAGCGGCGACACCAAAGAGCTCAGCGTTGAGAAGGTTGACATGGCAACCAATGTCGAGCATGTCTAGGCAGGCAAGCCCCATGCAGCCAGATCCTCTCCTGGGGCTGGTGTGGTGGAGAGATTCTTAGCACTCACGGTAGTGTAGCTATTTGGGCTTGCCTGAGACCTTTGCTGATCCAGGCTCCGGTAGTGTCATGGACGTACGCATCCAGTTAAGACATGACATGAGGTGGGGGCGTGTGATTTCCACCGTTAATGTTGCATTTCTTGCAAAGTGTTAGTTCGTATATTCATTAGTATCGACTATCCGATTATTTCGATGTAACGGTCTAGTTAAAAAAAATCCCACTTTCTTGTACGAAATTATTAAGTGAATTGCAAGGAATCGTACTTATACTAAAATGGCTTTGCTTGCCTTTCTCAGCGTTTCTTTCGGCGGCAAAACTGTAAACTAGCTCCAACTTTCCGCGTGTGCTTACTCAATCCGCCTTTGCAGGACCATCCTGGCATAACTACACACTACTGTGTCTTTCTTTTGGCTTTCTCTTTTAGAGGAACGCGAGCAGTACGCATGTGTTTCCTTTTGGATGTGCTGGGCTTTATATGGGCCGGACTGAGATGGGTCCTTATCGCGTCCGACTCGCCTCACCTCACTTCTTTTCCGTGATAGCTATATCTCGCTTATGGCGAGATGGAAGAAGCTCTCGCCTGAAGTGTCCGCAGTAATGGGCCAGCTCATCAGTGCACACTTAATATAAAATAATTTGGCAAAAAGGGAGCAACCAGGGATAGATCTACATCTCCTCGCTGCTGGTAGCGCTGCAAGACTTTGAGGCACTGTCGGGTTCGTGGTCAAACAGTAGGCGCAGCCAACTCGAGGGAAAAGAGATTGTTGTTTTTCCTTTGTTTTTCAACTGTTTTCTTCGTTTCTTCCTTTTTTTATTATTATTTTGTTTTTCTTTGTTTTTCAACGGTTTTCTTTGTTTCTTCCTTTGTTTTAACTTTTTTTTGTTTTTCTTTGTTTTTCAACGGTTTTCTTAGTTTCTTTCTCTATTTTCATTCGGTTTTTTCTTTGCTTTATTAATTTCTTTCTGGGCTTGCACTGAGCTTTTTTATTTTCCTTCTTTTTTCTTCGTGTTATTTGCGCTTTGGTTTTATTTGTTTCTTTCTTGTTTTTCATCGATTTGCTTTATTTTTCGTTGTTTCTTTCTTGATTTTCACACTTTCCATTCTTCT
>NC_057811.1:4746545-4747639 GCF_018294505.1 Triticum aestivum | reverse complement strand
TTTTTTCCTTTTTGTTATTATTGGGTTTCTTCATTTTTTGTGTGTTTTGGTTGATTTTCATCGGTTTCTTTTGTGTTCAACACATGTTACATTTTTAAAGTACACATTCACCATTTTTTGTATAAATCAAAAACATCTTTTATATAGACATTTAACATTTTGAAATACATGATTAACATTATTTAAACTTATAATCTTTGATGTCTACTATTTTATATACACAAAATACATTTTTGGTATATATCTAATATATTTTTCTAATACATTTTTAACATTTTTCAAATAAAATATTAGCATTTTTTGCGTACATGGTAAACTTGTATACATATTTAAGATTTCTTTAAATGCTTCATTAATAATTTTCAAAATACGGGTTAACATGTTCTGCATACATGGTTAACTTCCATACATATTTAACATTTTTTCCAATGCTTGATTAACATTTTTCAAATACATGGCTAATTTCTTTTAATACATGGTCAACACTTTTTCTATACAAATTTAACATCTTTTGAGTGCTTGAATAACAATTTTAAAAATACACATTAACATTTTTTGCATACATGGACAACTTCTATACATATTTAACAATTTTCAAAATATGGTTCGCCTTCGGGGTGATCCAGATGGGGCTCTACTGCAACGCCACACCCAAGCAGGCGCCAAACAAGGTGGACGACCCCATGTCCGACCATGGTGCCGCCGTCAAGGTGCACAAGCACGTCGTCAACATTGCTAGGCTCAGCCCGCCAGCTGGCGTGGAGCTCAACACAACCGTCAATGCCGAGCTGCCATTGAACTGTGTCGGTGTTGCTTGCGCCAGCGACGAGACCAAGGGGGTCAGCGTTGACAAGGCAACCCATGTCGAGGAAGCCTAGGCAGGCATGTCATGGATGTATGTGTGTTGTGCATGCAGTGAGTTAAGCCATGACGGGCAGGGATGGAGCAAAGAAGCTAGCGAGAGGTGAAGATGCAGCCATGGTGGAGTGCTTGTAATGATTTCCACACCGTGGACGTTCGGTTTCGATGCCAAGTGTTCTTCCAAGGAGGGTTTTGGTTACCACTCAAAATTTCAAGATTTATCATGGTTACCA
>NC_057811.1:4743275-4746270 GCF_018294505.1 Triticum aestivum | reverse complement strand
TCGAGCAAAAAAATCATTTTTTTTATTTGTTGAATTCAAACGCTCAATGTATAGTAAAGTATGGCAGCACCTCACATCACTTCCGTAGAAAACGTTCCACTGTGCTAGTAGCTCTTTTATGATAAATATAAGTTTAAGTGATATCTATATCTATTTTGAAGGAATTTGAATTCTAAATTTCGTTTGAAATTTCGTGGTAACCACGTTTACCTGTCCGCCTCGGTAAAAATGCCCCATTTGGTAACCAAAACCTTGGTTCCAAGTAGTAGTAGGCTAGTAGCTCATTTCTAAGGTTAATATTTTTCATGGTCCTATTCATTATTATGTATCCACTATCTGATCGCTTCGATGCAAAGGTCTGCTTACAATGATTACCATTTTGTCCTAAATTGGCATGCTAGTATGCAGCACAAATGCTACATTCATGGGCTTATTATGGTGGAATTACGGGCCATTCCTCCTAATTCTCTCCACCGTCCGTTGATTTTCAGGTGGGTGGGGCCCAACCTCCCCCCTTAAGCCAATCAGAACTTGCCAAGTTGGAGTCACTCTGTAAGACCCCCGTCATAAGCCTGTGAATATAGCATTGTTTGGCCTGCAGTGCAACGAGAGAGCGCAACCGAGCGACGAGTGGGTGACCACAGGGCGTGCAGCCGAGCCACAAGGGGGCGAGAAGCCTAATGGGCCGGCCCAAGTGTCACTCGTATGCGACCACCAGTCTCCCAACCAGCACTAAAGGCACTAATTAGGGGGGCACCTGTATATAGACACACACACACACACACACACACAAAAGCTAATAATGAATTGGGAGCCGCCCTCGCCCGCAGCGCTCGTACATGAGCCAGGCGGCCAACCTCTCCCGATAAGTAGCAGGCCTCAGCTCGGGTGCGTGCAGGTTAGTTATTTCTTTTTTTATTTCTTTTGTTTGTATTTTCAAACTTGAGAAAATATTAATTTGAGAAAAAAGATTTAATACATATTCAAAAAAATTCAAAACATATATTTGAAACATTAATCATGCATTTTTAAAATAGAAAAATGTTTCTGTTGTATTCAAAATATGTGCAACATGTATGAAAAAATGTTAGCATATTGTAAAATTTGTTAGAATAGTTTAATAAATGTTGTTCACATAAAGAAATCAACTTGTATTTGTAAATGTTTAATAGATATTCGATAAAAAGTCCAAAAATATGTTTTGATATTTTTTTCAGGTGTATGCAAGATGTGTAAAAAAGGTAGACATCAAAACATAAATTTTAAAAAAAACATTAATTATCTAAATAAAAAAAATTAAACATACCTTTAAAATGTTTCTGACATCCATGAAAATATATATTATATATAATAAATGTAGACATCCAAAAATGTTGATAATGTATGTGAAAGTGTCGAACACTAAGAAAAGAATGTTTGTAATGTACACAAAAAATTCCATTGTATGTGTAAAAATGTAGACATCAAAACTTATATTAGAAATTGTTAATAAGGTATTTCAAAAAAATCATTACCATGGATAAAGAAGGTACAATTTATAAAAAGGATAGACATCAAATGATATACTTGAAAAAATATTAATCATGTACATGAAATTTTTTAACTCTTTATAATAAATATTTCTTATGTATACATATAATACACAATCTGTATAAAAAAATAGACATGAAAACATATATCTGAAAAATATTAATCATATTTTCGGAAATGCTGAATGTGTATATGAAAAATGTTTCTTATGGATATTAGAAATGTACAATCTATATGAAAATGAACGTCCTTGAATTGGTCTCAGTTCTTGATCCATGATAACATCAGCTAAGGGTTTGTTTGACAACGAACATGTTGACGCAATTTATTCCCTTCCTCATGTAAGAAAAATATGCACAATTCTTCTATTTACTATCATATCCAAAAATAAATAAACATATGTATAATATTTGACCTGCAGTAGGCCTTAGTGGCTTGTAATAATATCCCTAGCTGACACATTCCGAGCTGTTGGATCAGACTTAATATCACGATCTTGAGGTGTGCAATCAACACAACAACAATAAAAAACGTACATGCAACATAAATTCCATCTGTTTGCAACATAGTTGCAACATTTTCTCTTTTCATGAGTCAAAAGTCAATGCAACATTCAAACATGCACATGCACTTAAAAATCAGGCATGCAACAAATCCCCATTGTGTCGAGCAAAAGGGATTAAAATGGTCACAACCCATGCAACATACAACAATAAAAAACATATTTGCAACATAAATTCAAAACCTTCCACAATGGCATTCGAAACCATTGCATCAAGAATATTGAAACAACACGTGGAATATCAAAATCTCTATACCACTAAATTCACAACTTTGACCATGGAGGCACCGAGTTCACTAATTCGAGCTCGGCAACCATGAATCCGACGCCCCGTCGTAGCTGATAAGCAATGAGTATCTTCCATTGAAGAACCATCGAGAGGAAAATTTTGCACTTAGACGGCGCCCAGACCCGTGAAATCGATGAGTAGAAGGTGTCTGCCGGGCACCGACGAGGCGAAGGCAAGCCACCATGTCCGACATTGACAAGGCGGACATCACCGAAACCTCCCTCTATTTGTATGAGCACATCTTTCCTTTTCGTGTTGAACACCTTTCTATACTTATATTGTGTCACTAGTGCAGAACCGGGATATAGCACCGGTTCGTAAGGGCCTTTAGTGCCGGTTCTGCAACCGGCACTAAATGGTGGGGACTAAAGGTCCCCCCCCCCCTTTAGTACCGGTTCAGCACGAACCGCCGCTAAAGGGCCACCACGTGGCACGAGCTAGCGCCGGGGGCGGGGAGACCTTTAGTACCGGTTGGTAATACCAACCGGTACTAAAAGGTTTGGGGGGTTTTGGGGTTCATGATTTCTTTTCCTTTAAATTTGTGTTTTCCATTTAATTGTTTTTCATTTGTTGGTATTTTACGATACTACATATATATATAAATAGAATTTCTC
>NC_057811.1:4728887-4742937 GCF_018294505.1 Triticum aestivum | reverse complement strand
TATAATCGAATGTCTCGCACCACCATTCACACATACACATGTATATATATACAATTTGGTATATACAATTTCTCCTACATATATATGGAGGCATTACTGCTTTAGCGGCGGTTGCGGCGGTAGCGGGTAATGGTATTCTCCTTTGGGGTCAATGACCTGGTCGAGCAAAAATCCGGCTATTTCCTCTTGAATTGCCTCTACGCGATCCGTTGGTCGGAGCTTATCCCGCACCTCATTGAACTTTTAAGAAGGAGATCAATATGCATGTATTAGTCGTTGTGTGATTAGATATCGATAATGATGTAAAAATTATGAATAGTGTTCTAGGAAACATACCCATAACTGTCTATCATCTTTGGTCCTTTTGGACGCCATCATGCGAATGTTCTCGCAAGCGTAGTATGCACATAAATCAGTCCCCGGCGCCTGCTTCATGGCCTTTACAAGAATAGAATTCAATCAGATAATTATTAATCAAACATGATAATTAATGGTATTGAAACTAGAATTTAAAGAGATTGTAGCTAGCTAGCAAGTACTACTTAATTATTTACCTTGGGTCGAAGACAATACAGCTGTTTTTTCCATTCGCCTGGAACCATTTTGATGTACTTTTGCCAAGCCCTACCCGTCGGGAAAGAAAATGAATAAAGGAGTTATTAATTAGTTGATATCAGGAAATGACGAACTAAAGAGGCCGACATAAGTTCAATAATGATTGAAATTACCTGTTGACTATCCCCTTCATGATTGAGTAGTCAGTAGGTTTTTTAAGTAGTGAGTCCAGTACTTCAACTGTTCCTTCTTCAACTTGAATGATTAACAAGATCCAGTGGTACCTCCATGCGCTTACGTTTGCATGTATAAATTAAGCGGGCATGTGCATAACACTCATCAACTACCCTAAACCCTATACACTTATTAACATCTAGCTAGTAAGCAAAAACAGAAATTGTAGTACAAGACAGTGTGACTCATTGGAAGTTGTAAGGAAGTAGTATATCTCGATTGGTATTGAGGCACTTCAAGAACTCTAGCATGTTTTTCTCTACGTCTGCTCGATACCATTCATATGTCCATGTCTCTTCATTAATGGTATTTGGATCAATGAACCCAATGCCATAGCGTCTAGCTTTTTTCATTTCATACATCTTCATCCTGCATAATACCACAGAAAAGAATATAGTGAGGATAATTACATGTAATGATTAACGAGCACTACAGCTAGCTTGAGACTTAAATTACAGAAAGAAATCACTTACAGACAATAGCAACTGACGATAGATTTGTCGAGTGCGTCTTGATTGAATTACTGAAACAGTTCTGTATACTCAACAGACAGATCCTTTGCTTTGTAGTAATGCTCTTCCTCGACTTTCACCATGAGGGACTCTCGATTGGTAGTCTTGGTAATTTCCATGTACCATTGATGCAATTCATACATTCTCGTTGAGAGCTTCTTGACCTCCTCAGGCTTGACCATAGGTTCGCCGCGGACATATTTCCGTTTTAGCTCCTCCTCTTTAAAAGTTTCCATGGGCTCCAAGCCTAGGAGTTGTTCTACTGAGCATCCGATCTCTTTAGCCTGCCTTATATGGTCGTCGGTTATTACCAGCTGATCGGTGCCGGTACTCGCATGTGTTGGTACAATGACAGGGGGATCGAGTGCACCGCCTGTTCTCCCAGCTGGGGAACGGTTTTCCCGCTTTTCTTGGCACCTGCTTGGCTCGAGCTTGAGCTCGACTCCTTCTTTTGTTGTGCTCGACGTGCCTTCCTGATTTGGCGTTCATAGTCTGAGTCAACGGGCTTGGGAGCTGGTTTTTTAGCCATACTAATAAAGTGGTCAATGATATCCTCAGGCACTTTCTCCTTTGGCGGCGGTGGCGGTTTCGGTCCAAAATGGGCGTCCACTTGGGCCCTCACTATGGCTTCGTTTTGCTCGTCGGTCATGTCATAAGGCCTCACCGTAAGAGGTCCGAGGCTTGGACCATATTGAAATCGCTTGCCTCCGCCTGTACCTCCTGTAACTCGACTTGTACCGCTACAAACCATAGCTGCGGCGGCTCTCTTCCGCGGTTGCTGAGGTAGCGGAGATGGCTGACGTGGGTGAGTTGGAGCAGGAGGAGTGGACTGACGCGGTGCCGGACTTGGAGGAGGAGTGGCCTGACGCGTTGGCGGACTTGAAGCAGGAGGAGTGACCTGACGCTGTGCCGGACTTGGAGGAGGAGGAGTGGCCTGACGCATTGGTGGACTTGAAGGAACAGGAATCTGCTGAGGCGGTGGCTGATGACTTGGAGGAGCGGGAGTCTACTGATGCGGTGGCGGCCTTCGAGGAGGAGTCGGCTGACGCGGTGTCGGTGGCCTTCAAAAGATGATGCAATCCTTTCTCCATAGGATGATACGATGTATGGCTTCTCCTAGTGTGTGCTCCTCGTCACCTCCAGGTATGTCAAGCTCTAGCCCCGAATATTGGTCCACCACCTCATCAACCACGACACGAGCATAGCCAGCTGGAATCGGGTTGCAATGGAAGGTTGCTTCGGGGGGATTTGTATAAGCAACGGCGTCCGCCACCTTCATGGATATTGATACATCTCCAACGTATCTATAATTTTTGATTGTTCCATGCTATATTATATTCTGTTTTGGATATTTAATGGGCTTTATTATACACTCTTAAATTATTTTTGGGACTAACCTATTAACCGGAGGCCCAGCCCGAATTGTTGTTTTTTTGCCTATTTCGGTGTTTCGCAGAAAAAGAATATCAAACGGAGTCCAAACGGAATGAAACCTTCGGGAACATGATTTTCGGAACAAACGTGATCTAGAGGACTTGGAGTCTATGCAAAGCAATCAACATGGAGAGCCCGAGGCAGGGGAGCGCGCCTACCCCCCCCCCCCAGGCGCGCCCTCCACCCTCGTGGGGCCCACGTTGCTCCACCGACGTACTTCTTCCTCCTATATATACCTACGTACCCCCAAACTATCAGATACGGAGCCAAAAACCTATTTCCACCGCCGCAACCTTCTGTACCCGTGAGATCCCATCTTGGGGCCTTCTTCGGCGCTCCGCCGGAGGGGGCATTGATCACGGAGGGCTTCTACATCAACACCATAGCCTCTCCCGATGATGTGTGAGTAGTTTACCTCAGACCTTCGGGTCCATAGTTATTAGCTAGATGGCTTCTTCTCTCTCTTTGGATCTCAATACAAAGTTCTCCTCGATTTTCTTGGAGATCTATTCGATGTAATCTTCTTTTGCGGTGTGTTTGTCGAGATCCGATGAATTGTGATCAAGTTTATCTATGAACAATATTTGAATCTCCTCTGAATTCTTTTATGTATGATTGGTTAGCTTTGCAAGTCTCTTTGAATTATCAATTTGGTTTGGCCTACTAGATTGATCTTTCTTGCAATCGGAGAAGTGCTTAGCTTTGGGTTCAATCTTGCGGTGTCCTTTCCCAGTGACAGCAGGGGCAGCAAGGCACGTATTGTATTGTTGCCATCGAGGATAAAAAGATGGGTTTTATGAAGGAAATATGCCCTAGAGGCAATAATAAAGTTATTATTTATTCCCTTATATCATGATAAATGTTTATTATTCATGCTAGAATTGTATTAACCGGAAACATAATACTTGTGTGAATACATAGACAAACAGAGTGTCACTAGTATGCCTCTACTTGACTAGCTCGTTGATCAAAGATGATTATGTTTCCTAGCCATTGACATGAGTTGTCATTTGATTAACGGGATCACATCATTAGGAGAATCATGTGATTGACTTGACCCATTCCGTTAGCTTAGCACTCGATCGTTTAGTATTCTGCTATTGCTTTCTTCATGACTTATACATGTTCCTATGACTATGAGATTATGCAACTCCCGTTTACCGGAGGAACACTTTGTGTGCTACCAAACGTCACAACGTAACTGGGTGATTATAAAGGTGCTCTACAGGTGTCTCCAAAGGTACTTGTTGGGTTGGCGTATTTCGAGATTAGGATTTGTCACTCCGATTGTCGGAGAGGTATCTCTGGGCCCACTCGATAATGCACATCACTATAAGCCTTGCAAGCATTGCAACTAATGAGTTAGTTGCGGGATGATGTATTACGGAACGAGTAAAGAGACTTGCCGGTAACGAGATTGAACTAGGTATTGAGATACCTACGATCGAATCTCGGGCAAGTAACATACCGATGACAAAGGGAACAACGTATGTTGTTATGCGGTCTGACCGATAAAGATCTTCGTAGAATATGTAGGAGCCAATATGGGCATCCAGGTCCCGCTATTGGTTATTGACAAGAGAGGTGTCTCGGTCATGTCTACATAGTTCTCGAACCCGTAGGGTCCGCACGCTTAACGTTCGTTGACGATATAGTACTATGAGTTATGTATGTTGGTGACTGAATGTTGTTCGGAATTTTGGATGAGATCACGGATATGACGAGGAACTCCAGAATGGTCCGGAAGTAAAGATTGATATGTGGACAGTAGTGTTTGATCTCCGGAAAGTTCCCGGAATCCATCGGAAGGGGTTCCGGATGTTTCCCGAAACGTTTGGGCACAAGAACACTTTATCTGGGCCAAAGGGGAAAGCCCACGAGGTTTTTGGAAAGCGCAAAAGGAAGTTTTGCGAAGTCCAGGGGCCAGACGCCAGGGTCCCTGGCGTCTGGGTCCAGACGCCGGAAACCCTGGCGTCTGGCCCTGGAGTCCGAGAAGGACTCTTGCCTTTCGGGTGAAACCGACTTTGTGGAGGCTTTTACTCCAAGTTTCGACCCCAAGGCTCAACATATAAATAAAGGGGTACGGCTAGCACCCAAGACACATCAAGAAACACCAAGCCGTGTGCCGGCAACCCCGTCCCCTCTAGTTTATCCTCCGTCATAGTTTTCGTAGTACTTAGGCGAAGCCCTGCGGAGATTGTTCTTCACCAACACCGTCACCACGCCGTCGTGCTGCCGGAACTCATCTACTACATCGCCCCTCTTGCTGGATCGAGAAGGCGGGGACGTCATCGAGCTGAACGTGTGCAGAACTCGTAGGTGCCGTGTTTTCGGTACTTGGATCGGTCGGATCGTGAAGACGTACGACTACATCAACCGCGTTGTTATAACGCTTCCGCTTACGGTCTACGAGGGTACGTAGACAACACTCTCCCCTCTCGTTGCTTTGCATCACCATGATCTTGCGTGTGCGTTGGAAATTTTTTGAAATTACTACGTTCCCCAACAGTTTATATCATATTGCATGAGTTTATCCCTCTACATCATGTCATCTTACTTAAAGCATTACTCTGTTCTTATGAACTTAATACTCTAGATGCATGCTGGATAGCGGTCGAAGTGTGGAGTAATAGTAGTAGATGCAGGCAGGAGTCGGTCTACTTGTCACGGACGTGATGCCTATATACATGATCATACCTAGATATTCTCATAACTATGCTCAATTCTATCAATTGCTCGACAGTAATTCGTATACCCACTGTAATACTTATGCTATCTTGAGAGAAGCCACTAGTGAAACCTATGCCCCCGGGTCTATTTTCTATCATATTAATCTTCCAACACTTAGTTATTTCTATTGCCTTCTATTTTAGTTTGCATCTTTATTTCTCTTTATCATAAAAATACCAAAAATATTATCTTATCATATCTATCAGATCTCACTCTCGTAAGTGACCGTTGAGGGATTGACAACCCCTTTATCGCGTTGGTTGCGAGGTTCTTATTTGTTTGTGTAGGTGTGAGGGACTCGTGCGTGATCTCCTACTGGATTGATACCTTGGTTCTCAAAAACTGAGGGAAATACTTACGCTACTTTGCTGCATCACCCTTTCCTCTTCAAGGGAAAACCAACGCAGTGCTCAAGAGGTAGCAAGAAGGATTTCTGGCACCGTTGCCGGGGAGTCTACGCAAAAGTCAACATACAAAGTACCCATCACAAACCCTTATCCCTCGCATTACATTATTTGCCATTTACCTCTCATTTTCCTCTCCCCCACTTCACCTTTGTCGTTTTATTCGCCCTCCTTCCGTTCGATCTTGTGTTACCATGTGCCTTCTTTTTGCTTGCATGTTCGCTTGCTAAAAGTTTATGGATCCTCATCCATTTGCTAATCTCTTTAAGAGATCCAATTATGATGAACCTATTGTTAGTGAGTTGAGTGCACTAGATTATCTTTATGAGGTTTTGCTTGAAATTCGTAAATCTGAAAATTGTGATGAAGAGATTTATGAAGAGATTCACGATAGCTCCTTGAATAAAAAGCATGATTGCCATGATTTTACTATAAATTCTCTTGATGTCTATTGTGCTAATAATATGCAAAACCCTAAGCTTGGGGATGCTAGTTTTGCTATGTCTACTACTTGTTGCAATGATCATGATTGGGGTGATTCTTCTTATGATCTTGAAAATTTATTTAAGCCCCATGATCAATATGAGATTGATAATAGTGTTTGCAACAATATTTAAAGTGGGTTTGGAAGAGTGTCAAATTTAGATCCCACATATTTGGAGGATTTTCAATCTTATGAAATTTTTGATAAAAGTGGGTTTGGAGAGGTCATGACTTTAGTTAATGTTAATCCCACTATTTTGGAAGAGTGTCAACTTTGCATGCATGTGGTTCATAAAGAGAATATTTTATGTGATAGCTATGTTGTTGAATTTGCTTATGATCCTACATGTAATTATTATGAGAGAGGAAAATATGGTTGTAGAAATTTTCATGTTACTAAATTACCTCTCTTCATGTTGAGATTGCTATCGGAAGTATGTTAGACTTAGATGTGTTTGTCACATGTTTTATGATGCTCTCTTTGTGTTTCAATTATTATCATCCTTGTGAGCATCAATAAAAATTAGGCCTAGCTAGGGGCGTTAAACGATAGCGCTTGTTGGGAGGCAACCTAATTTTATTTTAGTTTTTGGCTTTTTTCTTGTGTTTAGTAATAAATATTTGATCTAGCCTCTGGTTAGATTTGTTTTTATGTTTTAATTAGTGTTTGTGCCAAGTTAAACCTATAGGATCTTCTTGGATGATAGTTATTTGATCTTGCTGAAAATTCCAGAAACTTTCTGTTCACGAAAACAATTGTTAAAAATCACCGGAACGTGATAAAATATTGATTACAATTGCAGCAGATCAATAAACAAATTGTCTAGGTCGTCCTATTTTGGTAGCTTTTTTTGAGTTCCATAAGTTTGCGTTAGTTACAGATTAGTACAGACTCTTCTGTTTTTGACAGATTCTGTTTTTCGTGTTGTTTGCTTATTTTGATGAATCTATGGCTAGTAAAATAGTTTATAAACCATAGAGAAGTTGGAATACAGTAGGTTTGAAACCAATATAAATGAAGAATGAGTTCATTACAGTACCTTGAAGTGGTGTTTTGTTCTCTTTCGCTAATGGAGCTCACGTGAATTTCTGCTAAGTTTTGTGTTGTGAAGTTTTCAAGTTTTGGGTAAAAGATTTGATGGGTTATGGAACAAGGAGTGGCAAGAGCCTAAGCTTGGGGATGCCCACGGAACCCCTAGATAATCTAAGGACACCAAAAAGCCAAAGCTTGGGGATGCCCCGGAAGGCATCCCCTCTTTCGTCTTCGTCCATCTGTAACTTTACTTGGAGCTATATTTTTATTCACCACATGATATGTGTTTTGCTTGGAGCGTCTTGTATAATTTGAGCCTTTGCTTTTTAGTTTACCACAATCATCCTTGCTGTACACACCTTTTGAGAGAGACACACATGATTCGGAATTTATTAGAATACTCTATGTGCTTCACTTATATCTTTTGAGCCATATAGTTTTTGCTCTAGTGCTTCACTTGTATCTTTTAGAGCGCGGTGGTGGATATGTTTTATAGAAACTATTGTTCTCTCATGCTTCACTTATATTATTTTGAGAGTCCTACAAAATATCATGGTAATTTTCTTAAATTGAGAAATTAGTCCTTATGTGATAGGCATCCAAGATTAGTAAAAAAATTCTTATGAGTGTGTTGAATACTATGAGAAGTTTCATGCTTGATAATTGTTTTGAGATATGAAGATGGTGATATTAGAGTTATGCTAGTTGAGTAGTTGTGGATTTGAGGAATACTTGTGTTAAAGTTTGTGATTCCCGTAGCATGCACGTATGGTGAACCGTTATGTGATGAAGTCGGAGCATGATTTATTTATTGATTGTCTTACTTATGAGTGGCGGTCGGGGACGAGTGATGGTCTTTTCCTACCAATCTATCCCCCTAGGAGCATGCGCGTAATACTTTGCTTTGATAACTTGTAGATTTTTGCAATAAGTATATGAGTTCTTTATGACTAATGATGAGTCCATGGATTATACGCACTTTTCATCTTTCCACCATTGCTAGCCTCTCTAATACCGCGCACTTTTTTCCGGTATCATACACCCACCATATACCTTCCTCAAAACAGCCACCATACCTACCTATCATGGCATTTAAATAGCCATTCCGAGATATATTTCCATGCAACTTACCACCGTTCCGTTTACTATGACACGCTCCATCATTGTCATATTGCTTCGCATGATCATGTAGTTGACATCGTATTTGTGGCAAAGCCACCGTTTATAATTCTTTCATACATGTCACTCTTGATTCATTGCATATCCCGGTACACCGCCGGAGGCATTCACATAGAGTCATATTTTGTTCTAAGTATTGAGTTGTAATTCTTGAGTTGTAAGTAAACAAAAGTGTGATGATCATCATTATTAGAGCATTGTCCCAAGTGAGGAAAGGATGATGGAGACTATGATTCCCCCACAAGTCGGGATGAGACTCCGGACGAAAAAAAAAGAGCCCATAAAAAAAGGCCCAAATAAAAAAATTAGAGAAAAAGAGAGAAGGGACAATGTTACTATCCTTTTACCACACTTGTGCTTCAAAGTAGCACCATGATCTTCATGATAGAGAGTCTCCTATGATATCACTTTCATATACTAGTGGGAATTTTTCATTATAGAACTTGGCTTGTATATTCCAATGATGGGCTTCCTCAAAATGCCCTAGGTCTTCGTGAGCAAGCGAGTTGGATGCACACCCACTTAGTTCCTTTTGTTGAGCTTTCATATACTTATAGCTCTAGTGCATCCGTTGCATGGCAATCCCTACTCACTCACATTGATATCTATTGATGGGCATCTCCATAGCCCGTTGATACGCCTAGTTGATGTGAGACTATCTTCTCCCTTTTTGCCTTCTCCACAACCACCATTCTAGTCCACATATAGTGCTATATCCATGGCTCACGCTCATGTATTGCGTGAAGATTGAAAAAGTTTGAGAACACCAAAAGTATAAAATAATTGCTTGGCCACTCATCGGGGTTGTGCATGATTTAAATACTTTGTGTGGTGAAGATAGAGCACAACCAGACTATATGATTTTGTAGGGATAACTTGCTTTGGCCATGTTATTTTGAGAAGACATAATTGCTTAGTTAGTATGCTTGAAGTATTATTATTTTTATGTCAATATTAAACTTTTATCTTGAATCTTTCGGATCTGAATATTCATACCACAAATAAGAGAATTACATTGAAACTTATGCTAAGTAGCACTCCACATAAAAAATTCTGTTTTTATCATTTACCTACTCGAGGACGAGCAGGAATTAAGCTTGGGGATGCTTGATACGTCTCCAACGTATCTATAATTTTTGATTGTTCCATGCTATATTATATTCTGTTTTGGATGTTTAACGGGCTTTATTATACACTTTTATATTATTTTTTGGGACTAACCTATTAACCGGAGGCCCAGCCTGAATTGCTGTTTTTTTTGCCTATTTCAGTGTTTCGCAGAAAAAGAATATCAAACGGAGTCCAAACGGAATGAAACCTTCGGGAATGTGATTTTCGGAACAAACGTGGTCCAGAAACGAGGCAGGGGGCGCACTTACCCCCCCCAGGCACGCCCTCCACCCTCGTGGGGCCCATGTTGCTCCACCGACATACTTCTTCCTCCTATATATACCTGCGTACTCCCAAACTATCAGATACGGAGCCAAAAACCTATTTCCACCGCCGCAACCTTCTGTACCCGTGAGATCCCATCTTGGGGCCTTTTCCGGCGCTCCGCCGGAGGGGGCATTGATCACGGAGGGCTTCTACATCAAGACCATAGCCTCTCCGGTGATGTGTGAGTAGTTTACCTCAGACCTTCGGGTCCATAGTTATTAGCTAGATGGCTTCTTCTCTCTCTTTGGATCTCAATACAAAGTTCTCCTCGATTTTCTTGGAGATCTATTCGATGTAATCTTCTTTTGCGGTGTGTTTGTCGAGATCCGATGAATTGTGGGTTTATGATCAAGTTTATCTATGAAAAATATTTGAATCTCCTCTGAATTCTTTTATGTATGATTGGTTATCTTTGCAAGTCTCTTCGAGTTACCAGTTTGGTTTGGCCTACTAGATTGATCTTTCTTGGAATGGGAGAAGTGCTTAGCTTTGGGTTCAATCTTACGGTGTCCTTTCCCAGTGACAGCAAGGGCAGCAAGGCACGTATTGTATTGTTGCCATCGAGGATAAAAAGATGGGGTTTATATCATATTGCACGAGTTTATCCCTCTACATCATGTCATCTTACTTAAAGCATTACTCTGTTCTTATGAACTTAATACTCTAGATGCATGTTGGATAGCGGTCGATGTGTGGAGTAATACTAGTAGATGCAGGCAGGAGTCGGTCTACTTGTCACGGACGTGATGCCTATATACATGATCATACCTAGATATTCTCATAACTATGCTCAATTCTATCAATTGCTCGACAGTAATTCGTTTACCCACCGTAATACTTATGCTATCTTGAGAGAAGCCACTAGTGAAACCTATGGCCCCCGGGTCTATTTTCTATCATATTAATCTTCCAACACTTAGTTATTTCTATTGCCTTTTATTTTACTTTGCATCTTTATTTCTCTTTATCATAAAAATGCCAAAAAAAATATCTTATCATATCTATCAGATCTCACTCTCGTAAGTGACCGTTGAGGGATTGACAACCCCTTTATCCCGTTGGTTGCGAGGTTCTTATTTGTTTGTGTAGGTGTGAGCGACTCGTGCGTGATCTCCTACTGGATTGATACCTTGGTTCACAAAAACTGAGGGAAATACTTACGCTACTTTGGTGCATCGCCCTTTCCTCTTCAAGGGAAAACCAACGCAGTGCTCAGAGGTAGCAGATATGTTCTTCATTTGGAAGTGTAGCTCACAGTTAGTGTTCTCCATGATGTCATCCATAGGGTATCTATCCAGCAGTGTCTCGCACGGGGCGGAACCCACTCTGCTTCTCGGCATGGATGGGATGGTGCTATCCAATGCTGGATCATCCGCTAGCTGCTCCCGCTGTTGAGACCCCCTTTCCTGTCTAAGTGAGTCGATCTGATGCTGCTGCCGCTGGAATTAGAGTGCCAACTTCGTGTGCGCTGATTCTAGGCCTTGAAGGCGTTCTGCTTCCTGCTTCCTCTACTCCTCCTCCGGGTTCCTCTTGTCCTCCTCCTCCATCTTCCTTCTCGCACGGCTTCTTTAGTCGGCGTTCCAGTCCGAAAACTCCTCATACCACGGAACAACGCCCTTGCCTCGTGTTCTTCCCGGGTGTTCAAGATTTCCCAGGGCGCGTGTAAGCTCGTCGTTCTCTTTGTTCGGCGTGAACACCCCAGTTCAAGCATCTTATATTGCATCAAGTAACTTATCTTCGGCTCGTTTAAGACTTGCCTTCTTCGAAACCTTCCCTGTCTTCGGGTCCAACGGCCCCCATGCGCATAGAACCAAGTCCTGCACCAAGGGAGCCAGCTCAATGTAACTGGAGTGACCTCTATAGCTAGCATCTCTTGCTCAGACTTATTCCACTTAGGCATTGCCACCGCGTAGCCACCGGGCCCCAGCCTATGGAACTGCTCCTTTTTTGCGGCATTAGCCTAGTTTTTCTCGACCGTTCCTTAGATAATTCTGATTCCTTGAATTTCACGAAAGCGGGCCAGTTTGCTTCTCCAGTGTTCCCGTGAATTCTGGAGTCTTCCTTCCTCCTGTGACCTACTTGTTCCATATAGTTTTCTTGTGGTTGTTGAATGCAATTTCCATTTTCCTAAGAGCAGCGTCGTTGACTTTCTGCACATCTGCATCTGTGAAATGATCTGGTAGGGTGAAATGTTGCATGAGAAATTCCCAAAGCAGAGATTTTGCTCTGTCGTCGACAAAAGTAAGATCTGGACGTTTCTTTGCTGGCTCTTTCCATTCTTGAAGGGAGATATGGAGTTGGTCCTTCACAAGAACTCGCACTGACGAACGAACTTGTCCGCAGTGTTCTTAGGCGCGATTGGTTCGCCAAGTTTTGATGGCCTCGATGTTGTACGTTACGCCCTCGTTCAACCTTTTGGCCAGCCCTCACATTGTCCTGCTGCCTGTAGAAGATTTGCTCGATCCGGAGGGCTGAAAGAAAAAAGATCGATTCGTTAATGTATCTTCGAATTATTTAAAACATGTGATGATCACCAGATGCCTGCTTATATAAATATACCTCGCCGGTCTCTGTTATTTCAAGATAACATTTTCTTCGTCATCATAATCATAGTTCATGACTTCATCAATTCGGTCGTCGTGATCGAATATCATATCACCCTCCCCGGTATTGTTCAGATATTGGGATCCGTCATCTTCTTTATTCTGATCATCTGGCCCGCGAGGGGAGCGTATGATCTCGAACAGGGCCACTTCTCCTTCTCTGCCGGTATTGTCCGCCATTGCTTTTATTTAGCTAATCCAGAAGAAATATAAAACAATTTAGTATTCAAATTACAATGCATGCATGCAATCAATAAGGAAAAATTGAATCATAGTACATAATATGCATCATCGAATATAATCTCGAATACATCGTCTTGAATATTATCGAATAATATATATAATCTTGAATACATCGTCTCGAATATTATATATCAAATACATCACTAGCTAGCTAGCTAGCTAATAAAGATCGAATACTACAGAATAATCTAGTTCACTCGTGGTTCCTGAGGCACGGGCGGTGGATACCCAAAGAGAAGGAACCATCACAGGATCATAGCTCGGGTGAGATCCCCAAAGAACCTGCCAGGTATTGGAGAACCTGACATCCATAGCAGCCATGTAGCGATGGACGTGCTCGTCCTCCTCCCTGACACAACAACGTACCACCTCCGACGGGGCCGGCTCCCTCCGCACCGAAAGTGGCCCACGCGAACGCCACCAAAGGAGCTCAGGGTCGACGACGGGACCCAGGGCTGGGTTCCTCACCAAGCGGCGAGCCCCTGAAGGTAGCACCTCCCAGTGCCAGCCCGGCGTAGCCAGTCCCGGACATGGGACCTCTGAAGCAGGACGTCGTCGCGAACGGGTCGATGGCGAGGATGCGGGCCGGGCATTGTCGAGAACAAATATTATATGCAAATGTAACATTAATATATATATCTAGCTAATTCATGTAACATTTTGACAAAAGTATCAAAAACTAATTCATCTAACGTTAATTAATATATCTAGCTAATTCATCTAACATCTGACATTAATCTAATTAATTAATTCATCTAAAACCTTTGACATTTGACATTTGACATTAATCTAATTTCATTAATTAATTCATCTAAAACCTTTGCTTAAAAAACAGAAAAACTAAAAACTAAAAATAGAAAAACATCTATGTGTGTGTGTGTGTGTATGTGTGCGGGCTTAGATGGGGGCAGCGACGGCCGGGGCGCGGCGAAGCGACGGGCGGCGACGGCGACGGGGCGGCGGCGTACGGGGCAAACACTAATTAAGCATCTAACGCTAAAAACAAAAAAAGCAACTTCTATACATCCATTACAAAAGAAAAACAACATTATATAAAAAATCCATACTAATTAAACACTAATTATATCCATCTAACATGCATTCATACATATGTACTAGTGAAAAAATAATAATCTAAAACATCTAAACTAATTAAACATACAAAAATAGATATATACTAATTAACTTAAGAAAATGTGTGTG
>NC_057811.1:4714963-4728553 GCF_018294505.1 Triticum aestivum | reverse complement strand
GGGGCGAGAGCGACGGCAAGGCGAGGCGATGGCCGGGGGCGAGGGAGAGGGGGGAGAGCTCACAGCGGGGCGAGAGCAACGGCAAGGCGAGGCGACGGCCGGGGGTGGCGACGTGCCGGGGCGCGATAGGGGAGGCAACGCGGGGACGGCGTGACGGCGACGGGGGCGGCGACGGGGACGGCGCGGGAAGGGGCGACGACGGCGTCGATCGATCGGGGCAGGCGGTGCGTCGTCGATGGAGAAACAGAGGAAGAAATAGAGGGAGAATGAAATTTTTTCAAGTGTTGTTTATATAGGAGGGACCTTTAGTCCCAGTTGGAGCCACCAACCGGTACTAAAGGTCTATTTTGGCCAGGCGGAGCGGCGGGAAGGGCAGGCCTTTAGTACCGGGTGGTGGCCCCAACTGGTACTAAAGACGACCCCTTTAGTACCGGTTGGAGCCACGACTCGGTACTAAAGGGGGTGCGTTGGCGCAGGTGCGGTGCGGCAAGTTTAGTCCCAACTCGCTAGCCGAGGAGCGTCTGCACTGGTCTCTCGAGCTCCTCTCTATAGCAGGCTTCTGTGGCTAACTTTGCCGCGCTGCCCTGTGGGCCTGCTGGGCCTTACGGGCCTGCATCCTGGCCCAAGTCCAAGCAGACCGATAGGGTAGTGCGCAATTTTTTTATTTAGTGCATCCTGGCCTAAATCGCCGTTGCCGCCGCTCTCGTGCACAGCCAGCCAGCAACCGCCGCGCCTCACAGGCCCCGCCGCCCCGCCCCCGACTGCCACCTCACCACCGGCCGCCTCCACCGCCGCCGCTAACGTCCCTGCAGCCCATGTGCGAGTCGTCGCCACCGCTGCTTCTAGGTTTAGGGTTCGTAGTGAGAGGGGATCGAGAGAGAGAGAGAGAGAGAGAGAGAGAGAGACGGGGGTCACTTCAATGACATGGCGGTCAAAACCGGGTCCACGTCAGACGAAAACCACTTAAAGTGCCGCGAGGGACAAAAAGTATCCGATTTAAATAGTTGAGGGACTGAGTTTTACTGGTTTCGGAGTTGAGGGACGATTTCTATACTATTGCCAGAGTTCGAGGACGAAAAATATAATTATTCCAAAGAAAAATAAAACAACATTTGAGCAGGAGGCACAAGTGCTTCTAACCATACACCGACCGTGGAAACAGGATGCCACACGCCCACACGTAAGAATAGGCACCCAAGACTAATGAACATCACCCAAACCGCGCCGCCTTGAGAAACTATGGACACCTAGCACCGAACACACTAAGCCATCTGTAGACGGGGACGAGTCACCGTTGAGACTACCCCCCTCGCTCCGAGCCATGGAGCGCCGCTCCTGCTAGGAGATAGCATGGACCCAAAATGGATACCACAAAGACACGTGTATAAGATAGAAGATCACTGAAACAGCCCACGTCAGACTCGACAGCGCTGCATAACAGGATCAGGCATGCCCGAAGTTGCTGGTCAGCTACTACAGAACCCGGGCTCCATGATGTCGCCCTCAAGAGGGTTATGACGCAAAGTGGCACAATCATCGAGCAAAAGAAGACGGACTCAGAAGTCAGAACCGCCGCGAGGGCCACGACCATGTTGCATACACTCAACAATGAAATGAGCTGACTGTTGTTCATTGTTTCCTTTTTCTATGCTAAGGTTGAGACAACACTTCTTCCACTGCCACCACCTCCCTATAGCCACCGTTAGTGCAGTCATCAGTAAAGGACCGGTATTACACACATCACTATTTCACATATATATATTTATTAACTTCTCCAACAACTAAACGCTTACAAACATTCAAGAGTTGATATATCACCTTCCAGAACCAGTTAGAAACACAAAACTAATCTTGAGACAATATATCCTCTTTAGTAGTAAAAAATTAGCAAAACCATAGAGCAACTGTTAGGCGGTGAGAACACAGACAGTGAATGGGGCAAATAAAAGTACTTAAATAAAACATTTTTCTTAACAAAGTTGGTCCACCTAACACATGCATCCACTAGTAGGAAAAGGGGCTTTTACCCCGATTCATAAGGGCCTTTAGTCCCGGTTCTGGAACCGGGACTAAAGGGTCGTTACTAATGCCCTAGCCCTTTAGTCCCGGTTCTTACACGAACCGGGACTAAAGGCCGTACACGTGGCCGGTGCGGGGAGCCCAGGCAGGAGGGCCTTTTGTCCCAGTTGGTGTCACCAACCGGGACCAATAGGCATCCACGCGTCAGCACCTGGCAGGAGCTGAGGTTTTTGTTTTTTTGAAAGGGGGTGGTTTAGGGGTTTTGGGTGGTTAATTTAGGTGTTTCATATATTGTGTTAGCTAGCTAATTAATAGAGAGAAGTGTCCTCTCTTATCTCCGTGCATGGTCGACGCTACGTACTATATACGTATGGAGAGGAGTAGACATGCTAGCTAGTAATCAAATGAAGGAAACAGAAGATCGTCATGAACATATGCATACAGAGAGAAGTGATATCGACCACCTCTCCTTATCTGAGATATTGGTCGAACAACAAGTTCTCATATATCTATCCGACACTACCGGCTACATATATACAATAATTATCACTTACAATACAATCTCCTAATTATATTGTAGGAACACAGGGTCCACATAGTATTCTCCGTTTTCAGTGATCACGTGGTCAAGGAAGAATGCCGCCAATTCCTCTTGAATTGCTCGCATACGATGTTCTGCTAGGAGTTCATCCCGCATCCGAAAGATCTAATTTGAAGAAGGGGGTCAATACATATATATATATGAATAAATGAAACTCAACACAAATGATGGTAATAAAATAAAATTGTGAATATTATTGCTTACGCACTTCATATTGTTCTTCAGTGTAGCCCCGCTCACAGGTCGTGTGGCGGATGGACTCGCAAACGTAGTATCCACAGTAATTATTCCCGGGTTCCTGCCACAACCACTTTACAAGAAATAGAGGTCAATCAAACTGATAAGCAAGCATGCTAAATGGTATTGATGAAACTAGCGCTTGAATCACTAGGAGATGCGCGGAACATGCTACTATGGTACTTACTTTCGGGTGTCTAAATTGCAGCTTCTTCGGGAGTCCCGGAGCTTTTGAGGTGAATTTTCTCCAAACCCTGCCAGACAAAGAAAACAATTACTTGATATCAGGAAATGAACAAAGTTGCTGATATGGTGGATAATGATCGATTTAACTTACTTCTGGAGCATTTGAGTCATGTTCGCATAGTCCTGGGGATCTTTTCGCCTCGAGTCTAAGACGGTTACTACTCCCGGCTCAAGCTTAATCTCTAGGAGAATATAGTGGAAGCTGCGCATGCATGCATAAGTCATCAATTACATTACCATAACCTGGACTAATAAGGGAAACCGAATATGCACAAGACAGTAACACTCACTTGAAGTTGTAAGGAAAGAGTATTATATCTTTGTTTTGATTTAATACCAACGATTGTAGCAAGTTGGCCTCGGCTTCTTTGGGATTTTTTTCAACCGTATATGCATCTATAAGATTTGTATTAATGAACCCAATATCACCGATTTGTCTTTTCTTCAATTCGGCGATCTTCAATCTGCATAATATAGTGAGGATAAGTATAAATACATGCAATGAAAGAGCTTACCTATATAGAGAGACTTAATGACAGAAGTAGTACTACTTACAGACAGTAGCAAGTGATCGTTGTTTTATCGAGGGACTTTTGATTGTAAAACTGGAAGAAATCCTCAAATGGAACATTCAGCAGTTCAATTCCAACGAGGTCATGCTCCGGTTTAACTCTCAGCGTCAAAGTACTCATCCCATCAGACTCTCTGCAGGTTTTCATGTACCAATCATGTAGTCTTCGCATCATCGTGCTTAGAGATCTGACATCTTTGACGAGAGGTTTCCCGTAATGGTATTTGTGTTCATCCACCTCCATGATTTCATAATGTACATCGTCGGGCAGGTAATCTCCAAGATTGCTATAACCGGGCACCATACCCGGATCATTAGCGACGATGTCTTTTGACACCTTGAGCGGGGGGCACGATTGGTTCGCTTGTTCGCCGAGCTGGGCAATTTTTTTCCCAGCTCGTCGTTCTTTCATCCTTTTATCACTGACAGTACTTCCCGACCGCTCCGCTTCGGCATATGCCTTTGCAAGAACGCGCTCATAGTTGCCTCTCGGCGGAGACTTTGGTGGTTTTGTCAGGGCAGCCAGAGTACGCTTTGCTTTCACCGGATCTACCTTCTCCTCCGGAGGTGGATGTTTCTTTGCTTTCACCCCTTCAAAGAAGTTCTTCACTTCGGCTCGCACGATCTTCGCGTTCTCCTCCTCGGTCCTCTCATATGGTAACTTCTCTGGAGTCTTTAGAGAAGGGCCGAATCTGTATTGCCTCCCGCCTCTGGCAGCTGTACTGCTAGACGCCGGCAGAGCAGACGGAGTGGCTGCGGCTGTCTTCTTTCCTTGCTTACGAGGCGGAGGAGAAGGACTACGACGCGCCGGAGCAGCCGCAGCGGCGGCGGGTCTCTTCCGCCCTTGCTGACGAGGCGGAGAAGGAGGAGGCTGGCTGCTCTGGCGCGCCGGCGCTGGCGGAGAAGGAGGCGGAGTGCCGCCACGCGCCGGAGAAGGAGGCTGAGTGCCCTGATCACTCGCCGGAGGAGGAGGCGGAGGAGGAGGCGGAGTGCCCTTACTCGCCGGAGCCGTCCAGTTCGGAAGCTTGATGAGCTCCTTCCGCCATAGGCATGGAGTCTTCAGAGGTAAACCCAGCCGAGTCTCCCCTTCACCGGTAGGGTGGTCAAGCTGGAGGCCCTCAAATCCCTCCGTTATTTCATCCACCATCACCCTAGCATATCCTTCTGGAATCGGCCGGGAGTGGTAGGTTGCGCCGGGTTCAGTAGGTAAAACAGAGCCAACAGCCGCCTTGACTTTCAAGTTCTGCCATTCCGCCATAAGGTGGCAATGTTGAGACTCCGTGATAGCATCCACGGGGTAGCTAGCAGGAGCCGCATGCTCCAGCTGAGGCAGCTCGGTGGAAGCTTGCTTCTCCGCTGAGATGGCGGTGTAGCTTCGGGGGCAGTTTCGGCATCTCGATTGCCGTCTCGTTCCTCTAGCACTTGAACCCTTTCGTGCAGACGCTGAATTTGGATCTGCTCCACTTTTTTCCTCCTCTCCTGGGTTTTGTAACCGCCCGCGTCCGGAAAACCAGCCTTCCACGGAACGGAGCCTGGCGTGCCTCGTGTCCATCCAGGGTGCTCAGGATTCCCGAGGGCCATTGTGAGCTCGTCGTTCTCTCTGTCTGGAACGAACGTCCCTTGTTGCGCTGCATCGATATAGTGCTTAAGCTTCTTGACGGGTATTGCAAGTTGCTCGTCCATCCAACAACACCTCCCTGATACAGGGTCCAAGGTTCCGCCAGCCCCGAAGAACCAAGTCTGGCAACGGTCTGGCCAGTTCATTGTCTCTGGTTCGATCCCTTTATCAAGCAGATCCCTCTCATACTTGGCCCACTTAGGCCGGGCTTTGAGGTAGCCACCTGACCCCGTGCGATGGTGAAGCTTCTTCTTCGCAGCATTCTTCTTGTTTGTCGCTGACATCTTCTTACTCTTTTCCGATGTCTTGTGGGCCACAAATGCGGGCCAGTGATCTCTGATCTTCTCATACCGGCCGATGAATTCTGGTGTCTCTTCTTTGTCGACAAACGTTTTCAGCTCATTCTTCCACCTCCTGAATAGGTCTGCCATCTGAAGGAAATATGCCCTAGAGGCAATAATAAAGTATTATATATTTCCTTATATCATGATAAATGTTTATTATTCATGCTAGAATTGTATTAACCGGAAACATAATACTTGTGTGAATACATAGACAAACAGAGTGTCACTAGTATGCCTCTACTTGACTAGCTCGTTAATCAAAGATGGTTATGTTTCCTAGCCATAGACATGAGTTGTCATTTGATTAACGAGATCACCTCATTAGGAGAATGACGTGATTGACTTGACCCATTCCGTTAGCTTAGCACCCGATCGTTTAGTATGTTGCTATTGCTTTCTTCATGACTTATACATGTTCCTCTGACTATGAGATTATGCAACTCCCGTTTACCAGAGGAACACTTTGTGTGCTACCAAACGTCACAACGTAAATGGGTGATTATAAAGGTGCTCTACAGGTGTCTCCAAAGATACTTGTTGGGTTGGCGTATTTCGAGATTAGGATTTGTCACTCCAATTGTCGGAGAGGTATCTCTGGGCCCACTCGGTAATGCACATCACTATAAGCCTTGCAAGCATTGTGACTAATGAGTTAGTTGCGGGATAATGTGTTACGGAACGAGTAAAGAGACTTGCCGGTAACGAGATTGAACCAGGTATCGAGATACCGACGATCAAATCTCGGGCAAGTAACATACTGGTGACAAAGGGAACAACGTATGTTGTTATGCGGTCTGACCGATAAGATCTTCGTAGAATATGTGGGAGCCAATATTGGCATCCAGGTCCCGCTATTGGTTATTGACCGGAGACGTGTCTCGGTCATGTCTACATAGTTCTCGAACCCGTAGGGTCTGCACGCTTAACGTTACGATGACAGTTTTATTGAGTTTTGATGTACCGAAGGAGTTCGAAGTCCCGGATGAGATCAGGGATATGACGAGGAGTCTCGAAATGGTCGAGACGTAAAGATTGATATATTGGACGACTATATTCGGACTTCGGAAAGGTTCCGAGTGATTCGGGTATTTTTCGGAGTACCGGAGAGTTACGGGAATTCGTATTGGGCCTTAATCGGCCATACGGGAAAGGAGAAAAAGGCCTCAAAAGGTGGCCGCACCCCTCCCCATGGTCTGGTCCAAATTGGACTAGGGAAGGGGGCGCACCCTTCCTTCTTTCTCCTTCCCCCTTCCCTTCTCCTACTCCCACAAGGAAAGGAGGAGTCCTACTCCCGGTGGGTAGAACACAAGTGAGTTGTGGGCGATATAAGTCATACTGCTTACCAGCATGTCATACTTTGGTTCAGCGATATTGTGAGATGAAGCGGCCCGGACCGACATTACGCGTACGCTTACGCGAGACTGGTTTCACCGTTCGGAGCACTCGTTGCTTAAAGGTGACTGGCGGGTGTCTGTCTCTCACTTTAGTTGAACCGAGTATGGCTACGCCCGATCCTTGCGAAGGTTAAAACAGCACCAACTTGACAAACTATCGTTGTGGTTTTGATGCGTAGGTAAGAACGGTTCTTGCTAAGCCCGTAGCAGCCACGTAAAATATGCAACAACAAAGTAGAGGACGTCTAACTTATTTTTGCAGGGCATGTTGTGATGTGATATGGTCAAGACATGATGTGATATAATGTGTTGTATGAGATGATCATGTTTTGTAACCGAGTTATCGGCAACTGGCAGGAGCCATATGGTTGTCGCTTTATTGTATGAGATGCAATCGCCATGTAATAGTTTTACTTTATCACTAAGCGGTAGCGATAGTCGTAAAAGCAATAAGTTGGCGAGACGACAACGATGCTACGATGGAGATCAAGGTGTCGCGCCGGTGACGATGGTGGTCATGACGGTGCTTCGGAGATGGAGATCACAAGCACGGTGCTTCGGAGATGGAGATCACAAGCACAAGATGATGATGGCCATATCATATCACTTATATTGATTGCATGTGATGTTAATCCTTTATGCATCTTATCTTGCTTTGTTTGATGGTAGCATTATAAGATGATCCTTCACTAAATTATCAAAGTATAAGTGTTCTCCCTGAGTATGCACCGTTGCAAAAGTTCTTCGTGCTGAGACACCACGTGATGATCGGGTGTGATAGGCTCTACGTTCAAATACAAAAACAGTTGCACACGAGGAATACTCAGGTTAAACTTGACGAGCCTAGCATATAACAGATATGGCCTCGGAACACGGAGACCGAAAGGTCGAGCGTGAATCATATAGTAGATATGATCAACATAGTGATGTTCACCATTGAAACTACTCCATCTCACGTGATGATCGGACATGGTTTAGTTGATATGGATCACGTGATCACTTAGAGGATTAGAGGGATGTCTATCTAAGTGGGAGTTCTTAAGTAATATGATTAATTGAACTTAAATTTATCATGAACTTAGTCCTGATAGTATTTTGCAAATTATGTTGTAGATCAATAGCTCGCGTTGTTGCTTCCCTATGTTTATTTTTGATATGTTCCTAGAGAAAAATTATGTTGAAAGATGTTAGTAGCAAAGATGCGGATTGGATCCGTGATCTGAGGATTATCCTCATTGCTGCAAAGAAAAATTATGTCCTTGATGCACCGCTAGGTGACAGACCTATTGCAGGAGCAGATGCAGACGTTATGAACGTTTGGCTAGCTCAATATGATGACTACTTGATAGTTTAGTACACCATGCTTAACGGCTTAGAATCGGGACTTCAAAGACGTTTTGAACGTCATGGACCATATGAGATGTTCCAGGAGTTGAAGTTAATATTTCAAGCAAATACCCGAGTTGAGAGATATGAAGTCTCCAACAAAGTTCTATAGCTAAAAGATGGAGGAGAATCGCTCAACTAGTGAGCATGTGCTCAGATTGTCTGGGTACTACAATCGCTTGAATCAAGTGGGAGTTAATCTTCCAGATAAAATAGTGATTGACAGAATTCTCTAGTCACCATCACCAAGTTAGTAGAACTTCGTGATGAACTATAGTATGTAAGGGATGACGAAAGTAATTCCCGAGCTCTTCGCGATGCTGAAATCGACGAAGGTAGAAATCAAGAAAGAGCATCAAGTGTTGATGGTTAAACAAGACCACTAGTTTCAAGAAAAGGGCAAAGGGATAGAAGGGGAACTTCAAAACAACGGCAAGCAAGTTGCTACTCAAGTGAAGAAGCCCAAGTCTGTACCTAAGCCTGAGACTAAGTGCTTCTACTGCAAAGGGACTGGTCACTGGAAGCGGAACTACCCCAACTATTTGGTGGATAAGAAGGATGGCAAAGTGAACAAAGGTATATTTGATATACAGATTATTGATGTGTACTTTACTAGTGTTTATAGCAACCCCTCGGTAATTGATACTGGTTCAGTTGCTAAGAGTAGTAACTCGAAACGGGAGTTGCAGAATAAACAGAGACTAGTAAAAGTGAACAAAGGTATATTTGATATACAAATTATTGATGTGTACTTTACTAGTGTTTATAGCAACCCCTCGGTAATTGATACTGGTTCAGTTGCTAAAGAGTAGTAACTCGAAAGCGGGAGTTGCAGAATAAACAGAGACTAGTAAAAGGCGAGGTGACGATGTGTGTTGGAAGTAGTTCCAAGATTGATATGATCATCATCGCACACTCCCTGTACTTTCGGGATTAGTGTTGAAACTAAATAAGTGTTATTTGGTGTTTGCGTTGAGCATGAATATGATTTGATCATGTTTATTGCAATACGGTTATTCATTTAAGTTAGAGAACAATTGTTGTTCTGTTTACATGAATAAAACATTTATGGTCATACACACCAACGAAAAATGGTTTGTTGGATCTCGATCGTAGTGATACACATATTCATAATATTGAAGCCAAAAGATGCAAAGTTAATAATGATAGTGCAACTTATTTGTGGTACTGCCGTTTAGGTCATATTGGTGTAAAGCGCATGAAGAAACTCAATACTGATGGGATTTTGGAATCACTTGATTATGAATCACTTGATGCTTGCGAACCGTGCCTCATGGGCAAGATGACTGAAACGCCGTTCTCCGGAACTATGGAGAGAGCAACAGATTTGTTGAAAATCATACATACAGATGTATGTGGTCCGATGAATATTAAGGCTCGTAGCAGGTATCATTATTTTCTGACCTTCACAGATGATTTGAGCAGATATGGGTATATCTACTTGATGAAACATAAAGTCTGAAGCATTTGAAAAGTTCAAAGAATTTCAGAGTGAAGTAGAAAATCATCGTGACGAGAAAATAAGGTTTCTATGATTTGATCGCGGAGACAAATATTTGAGTTACGAGTTTGGTCTTCAATTAAAACAATGTGGAATAGTTTCACAAATTCACGCCACCTGGAACACCACGGTGTAATGGTGTGTCCGAACATCGTAACCGTACTTTATTAGATATGGTGCGATATATGATGTCTCTTACCGATCTACCACTATCGTTTTGGGGTTATGCATTAGAGACAGCTGCATTCACGTTAAATAGAGCACCATCAAAATCCGTAAAGATGACGCCTTATGAACTGTGGTTTAGCAAGAAACCAAAGTTGTCGTTTCTTAAAATTTTGGGGTTGCGATGCTTATGTGAAAAAGTTTCATCCTGATAAGCTCAAACCCAAATCGGAGAAATGTGTCTTCATAGGATACCCAAAGGAGACAATTGGGTACACCTTCTATCACAGATCCGAAGGCAAGACATTCGTTGCTAAGTATGGATCCTTTCTAGAGAAGGAGTTTCTCTCGAAAGAAGTGAGTGGGAGGAAAGTAGAACTTGATGAGGTAATTGTACCTGCTCCCTTATTGGAAAGTAGTTCATCGCAGAAACCAGTTTCTGTGACGCCTATACCAATTAGTGAGAAAGTTAATGATGATGATCATGGAACTTTAGATCAAGTTATTACCGAACCTCGTAGGTCAACCAGAATGAGATCCGCACCAGAGTGGTACGGTAATCCTGTTCTGGAGGTCATGTTACTTGACCATGACGAACCTACGAACTATGAGGAAGCGATGGTGAGCCCAGATTCCGCAAAATGGCTTAAGGCCATGAAATCTGAGATGAGATCCATGTATGAGAACAAAGTATGGACTTTGATTGACTTGCCCAATGGTCGGCGAGCCATTGAGATTAAATGGATCTTCAAGAGGAAGACGGACGCTGATAGTAGTGTCACTATCTACAAAGCTAGAATTGTCGCAAAAAGGTTTTCGACAAGTTCAAGATGTTGACTACGATGAGAGTTTCTTACTCGTATCTATGCTTAAGTCTGTCCGAATCATGTTAGCAATTGCCGCATTTTATGAAATCTGGCAAATGGATAAACAAAACTGCATTCCTTAATGGATTTATTAAAGAAGAGTTGTATATGATGCAACCAGAAGGTTTTGTCAATCCTAAAAGTGCTAACAAAATATGCAAGCTCCAGCGATCCATCTATGGACTGGTGCAAGCATCTTAGAGTTGGAATATACGCTTTGATAAGTTGATCAAAGGATATAGTTTTATACAGACTTGCGATGAAGCCTGTATTTACAAGAAAGTGAGTCGGAGCACTACATCATTTCTGATAAGTATATGTGAATGACATATTGTTAATCGGAAATAATGTAGAATTATTCTGCAAAGCATAAAGGAGTGTTTGAAAGGAGTTTTTCAAAGATAGACCTCGGTGAAGCTGCTTACATATTGAGCATCAAGATCTATAGAGATAGATGAAGACGCTTAATAAGTTTTTCAATGAGTACATACCTTAACAAGATTTTGAAGTAGTTCAAAATAGAACAGTCAAAGAAAGAGTTCTTGCCTGTGTTACAAGGTGTGAAATTGAGTAAAGACTCAAAGCCCGACCACGGCAGAAGATAGAAAGAGAATGAAAGTCATTCCCTATGCCTTGGCCATAGGTTCTATAAAGTATGCCATGCTGTGTACCAGATCTATTGTATACCCTACACTGATTTTGGCAAGGGAGTACAATAGTGATCTAGGAGTATATCACTGGACAGCGGTCAAAATTATCCTTAATGGAATAAGGAAATGTTTCTCGATTATGGAAGTGACAAAAGGTTCGTCGTAAAGAGTTACGTCGATGCAAGTTTTGACACTAATCTAGATGACTCTAAGTCTCAGTCTAGATACATATTGAAAGTGGGAGCAATTAGCTAGAGTAGCTCCGAGCAGAGCATTGTAAACATAGAAATTTACAAAATCCTTACGGATCTGAATGTGACAGACCCGTTGGCTAAAATTATCTCACAATCAAAACATGATCACACCTTAGTACTCTTTGGGTGTTAATCACATAGCGATGTGAACTGGATTATTGACTCTAGTAAACCCTTTGAGTGTTGGTCACACAGAGATGTGAACTATGGGTGTTAATCACATGGTGATGTGAATTATTGATGTTAAATCACATGGCGATGTGAACTAGATTATTGACTCTAGTGCAAGTGGGAGACTGAAGGAAATATGCCCTAGAGGCAATAATAAAGTATTATATATTTCCTTATACCATGATAAATGTTTATTATTCATGCTAGAATTGTATTAACCGGAAACATAATACATGTGTGAATACATAGACAAACAGAGTGTCACTAGTATGCCTCTACTTGACTAGCTCGTTAATCAAAGATGGTTATGTTTCCTAGCCATAGACATGAGTTGTCATTTGATTAACGAGATCACCTCATTAGGAGAATGACGTGATTGACTTGACCCATTCCGTTAGCTTAGCACCCGATCGTTTAGTATGTTGCTATTGCTTTCTTCATGACTTATACATGTTCCTCTGACTATGAGATTATGCAACTCCCGTTTACCGGAGGAACACTTTATGTGCTACCAAACGTCACAACGTAAATGGGTGATTATAAAGGTGCTCTACAGGTGTCTCCAAAGGTACTTGTTGGGTTGGCGTATTTCGAGATTAGGATTTGTCACTCCAATTGTCGGAGAGGTATCTCTGGGCCCACTCGGTAATGCACATCACTATAAGCTTTGCAAGCGTTGTGACTAATGAGTTAGTTGCGGGATGATGTGTTACGGAACGAGTAAAGAGACTTGCCGGTAACGAGATTGAACCAGGTATCGAGATACCGACGATCAAATCTCGGGCAAGTAACATACCGGTGACAAAGGGAACAACGTATGTTGTTATGCGGTCTGACCGATAAAGATCTTCGTAGAATATGTGGGAGCCAATATGGGCATCCAGGTCCCGCTATTGGTTATTGACCGGAGACGTGTCTCGGTCATGTCTACATAGTTCTCGAACCCGTAGGGTCCGCATGCTTAACGTTACGATGACAGTTTTATTGAGTTTTGATGTACCGAAGGAGTTCGGAGTCCCGGATGAGATCAGGGATATGACGAGGAGTCTCGAAATGGTCGAGACGTAAAGATCGATATATTGGACGACTATATTCGGACTTCGGAAAGGTTCCGAGTGATTCGGGTATTTTTCGGAGTACCGGAGAGTTACGGGAATTCGTATTGGGCCTTAATGGGCCACGGGAAAGGAGAAAAAGGCCTCAAAAGGTGGCCGCACCCCTCCCCATGGTCTGGTCCGAATTGGACTAGGGAAGGGGGGCGCACCCTTCCTTCTTTCTCCTTCCCCCTTCCATCTCCTACTCCCACAAGGAAAGGAGGAGTCCTACTCCCGGTGGGAGTAGGACTCCCCCCTATGGCGCGCCTCTCCCCTTGGCCGGCTGCCTCCCCCTTGCTCCTTTATATACGAGGGCAGGGGGGCACCCCAGAGAGACAACAATTGATCCTTGAGATCTCTTAGCCGTGTGCGGTGCCCACCCCCCCCCCCCACCATATTACACCTCGATAATACCGTTGCGGAGCTTAGGCGAAGTCCTGCGTCGGTGGAAC
>NC_057811.1:4713278-4714800 GCF_018294505.1 Triticum aestivum | reverse complement strand
GTCGGTGGAACATCATCATCGTCACCACGCCGTCATGCTGACGAAACTCTCCCTCAACACTCGGCTGGATCGGAGTTCGAGGGACGTCATCGAGCTGAACGTGTGTAGAACTCGGAGGTGCCGTACGTTCGGTACTTGATCGGTCGGATCGTGAAGACGTACGACTACATCAACCGCGTTGTGATAACGCTTCCGCTGTCGGTCTACGAGGGTACGTGGACAACACTCTCCACTCTCGTTGCTATGCATCACCATGATCTTGCGTGTGCGTAGGAAATTTTTTGAAATTACTACGTTCCCCAACACCATCTTCTTAAGAGCATGAGACTTGATTAATTGCTCTATAACTGGCTTCTCCGGATCCTCCTCTGGCGGTAGGGTGAAATTTGACTTCAGCTCAGTCCAAAGATCATCTTTCTGCATATCATTGACATAAGACACCTCAGAGTCTTCCTTCTTAGGCTTATACCATTGGTGGATGCTGATCGGGATCTTGTCCCTAACAAGAACCCCGCACTGAGCAGCAAAAGCATCCTTTGTCCGGAGGGGTTCAATCAGTTGGCCGTCGCGCGCGATTGCTGTGATCTCAAACCTTTCATCCGAGCGCAACTTTCTCTTCGGGCCTCGTCTCTTTACCGCAGTTGTGCTCGATCCGGAGGGCTAGAAAAAAGAAGAAAGACGAATGTTAATTAATATGTGTACATACCAAAACAATGAATGCATCAATTAGCTAGTCAGCACAGGCTTAACTAATATATTTACCTGGCCGGACTCTGTTCGGTCACCGGAGCCGTCACCACGGGCTCCTTCTTGCACCAGCATTGGGTCACCGGAGCCATCATAATAATGTCTTTCCTCCTCCACTCTTCGATCACCGCAGCCTGCTTCTTCACCCTGTTCTTCCAAACCATCATTGTCGTTAAGATACGACAAGATATCACCTCCGGCTAAGATTATGTCCCCCAACACCTCTTCTGCTTGCTCATCTCGTCCGTGCTCCATTGTTTCTGCAAATATTACAACATGGAAATTATTACACAAACATGACAGCAGGTGGATATATTAGTGCAAACGTAGACCTAGCTTATTCCGGGTTTGGGGTGGCCTAGGCAACGCTTCAAGGGTAGGGGCGCGACGGGAGGGGGTAGGAGACCGACATCGTTTTTTTCTAGGGTTTGGGTGTCCTCGAGAGTTCTGGTCGAGCGAGAGGGCCGGGGGGTGCTCCCGTGGTATAAGTTATCACGGTCGAGAGGGGGTATACATATCGACCGTCCATCATGTCGAAGTTATCTGGGAGGGAGTTATATATATCGACAACGATGACATACATACACGGGAAAATAATGTTATCGGGGAGGGGGTATATCGACCCCCCCCCCACGTGTTGAAGTTATCGGGAGGGGGTTTTATATTGACAACGACGACATACATACACGGGAAAATAATGTTATCGAGGAGGGGGTATATCGACCCCCCCTCGTGTTGAAGTTATCCCCCCTCGTGTTGAAGTTATCGGGAGGGG
>NC_057811.1:4712521-4713076 GCF_018294505.1 Triticum aestivum | reverse complement strand
GGGAGGGGTATATATCGACGACGACAGACCCGATAAAACATAAGAAAACGAAGAAGAAATAAAAAGAGGAGAGAAGAAGAAAGGAACAGAGGAGAGGATTGAAGAAAAAAAAGAAGAAAAAAAAGAGGAGAAGAAGAAAAAATAGAATATTTTCTATTTTTCTTCTTCTCCTCTATTCCTTTCTTCTTCTCCTCTTCTTTTTCTTCTTTTTTGCTCTTCTTATTTATTTCTCCTCTTCTTCTTTCTTTCCTCTTTTTATTTCTTCTTGACATATATATTCATACATTTTGAACATCTACATACATACAAAAAAAAAATTTGTTCACATATACATTATAGCCACATACACATATACATCACATATGAACAAAAAAATTAAACTAATAAAAATAAAAAAACATATAGCCACATATGAACAAAAACATATAGCCACATACATACACATATACATTATATATATATATGATCAAAAAACAATTAACTAATAAAAAACAGAGCCGGGGCGGCGGCTCTCACAGCGGGGGCGGCTAGGACGATGGCGACGGCGGGGGCGGC
>NC_057811.1:4604767-4712422 GCF_018294505.1 Triticum aestivum | reverse complement strand
GTGGCACCAACCGGGACTAAAGGGGGGGCATTGGTCCCGGTTGGTGGCACCAACCGGGACCAAAGGCCTTGCGCTGCCCGCGGCCAAAAGTTTAGTCCCACCTCGCTAGTTGAGGGGCTCGGAGTGGTTTATAAGCCCCACTGCGGCTGCCCTCTCGAGCTCCTCTGAAATGCAGGCTTACGGGCCTAATGTCACACTGTGCTGTCTGTTGGCCTATTGGGCCTTCTGCGGGCCTGAATCTTGGCCCAGGTTGGGTTTCTAGTCATATTCAGGCCGTGGTGGCCCAATAGGTGGCAGTTTTTTTTTAAAAAAAATCCTATTTTTTGGTTCTGTTTTTTGCATTATTTATTTTCTTTTGTTTTTTGCTTTATTTTTTAATTCTTTTTGCTTTTAGGTCAGCAAAATTATAAACTGTCTGTTAGTGCCATTAGTTTTAGAAAAAATATAAACTTTCTATTAGTGCCATTAGTTCTTTATGAAAATTCTTTTTGCTGTATTTATTTTTTTGTTTTCTTTTTTGCTATATTTATTTTGTTTTGTTTCTACTTACCACAAAAAACTTATTTATTTTATTTTATTTTGTTTCTAATTACTTATTTATTTTACTTTTTGATAATTCTTTCTGCTATTAAAGTTTCTATAAAAAAAGTTCTTTATGAAAATTCTTTTTGCTTTTAATGATTAAAAATAAAAAAGAGGCGCAATGCGCGTTGATTTGCTTCAAGCCTTTCGGAATAGTGTAGACTGCACTGCACATAGCTCGATGCAGTCTACCTTATTCCTCAAGGCTTGAAGCTAAGCAACGTGAGCATTGCGCCTCTTCTTCATCGTCTCTGCACTCAGGGCTTATAAACCGCTCCTAGTGCCTCTCAGCTAGCGAGGTGGGACTAAAAAACTGCTTAGCTAGTAAGAAACTCTAGTACCGGTTCGTGCCACGAACAGGTACTAAAGGTGCTCGTGGGGCCACAGCCTCATTAGTACCGGTTCGTGGCACCAACAGGGACCAAAGGGTGGAATTGGTCCCGGTTCGTGCCACCAACCGGGACCAATGGCCTTGCACAGCGGCGTGGTGGTGAGTTTAGTCCCACCTCGCTAGCTAAGAGAGAGCCGCACCTGTTTATAAGGTGCGGTGCGCCTGAGCTGTCGAGCTCCTCTCTAAAGCAGGCTTACGAGCCTAACCTCTCTGCACTCAGGGCTTATAAAGCATTTCAAATAAACTCTGAAAAGGTTGAAAGTTGGCATGGTATCATCATTTCATCCACATAGCATGTGCAAGAAAGTTGAGAGGGTTACGGCAAAAACTAGATGCACTTCTTGTACAAAACGGACAATGGTATCATACTCGTCTATTACAAAGTTGGCATGGTATCATCATAATAGTTGCGGGAGAAAGTCTTCACTTTTTCTTCGCTTGTGTCAATTGCTTATTGCACCGTAACCATGGATAATCTTCATCGTTTATCAGGATGCTTGGGTCAGCCTTGACTTTGAAGGGAGGAATTTCATGAAACTTTTCATAATCTTCAGACATGTCTGTCTTGCCCTCCACTCCCACAATGTCCCTTTTTCCTGAAAGAACTATGTGGCGCTTTGGCTCATCGTATGATGTATTCGCTTCCTTATCTTTTCTTTTCCTCGGTCTGGGTAGACATGTCCTTCACATAGATAACCTGTGCCACATCATTGGCTAGGACGAACGGTTCGTCAGTGTACCCAAGATTGTTCAGATCCACTGTTGTCATTCCGTACTGTAGGTCTACCTGTACCCCGCCTCCTGACAGATTGACCCATTTGCACTTAAACAAAGGGACCTTAAAATCATGTCCGTAGTCAAGTTCCCAATGTCCATTATGTAACCATAATATGTGTCCTTTCCCCTCTCGGTTGCTGCATCAAAGCGGACACCGCTGTTTTGGTTGGTGCTCTTTTGATCTTGGGCGATCGTGTAAAATGTATTCCCATTTATCTCGTATCCTTTGTAAGTCAATACAGTCGAAGATGGTCCCCTGGACAACGAGTACAACTCATCACAAACAGTGGTGTCACCTCTGAGACGTGTTTCCAACCAACTGCTGAAAGTCCTGATGTGTTCACATGTAATCCAGTCGTCACACTGCTCCGGGTGTTTGGAGCGCAGACTGTTCTTGTGTTCATCGACATACGGGGTCACCAAGGTAGAGTTCTGTAGAACTGTGTAGTGTGCTTCAGACCAAGAAATCCGTCCCTGCATATTATTGAGTCCCCCCCTCCAAGCGTGCCTTTTCCAGTCAGTCTCCCCTCATACCGCGATTTAGGGAGACCTATCTTCTTAAGGCCAGGAATGAAGTCAACACAAAACCCAATGACATCCTCTATTTGATGGCCCATGGAGATGCTTCCTTCTGGGCTAGCGCGGTTACGGACATATTTCTTTAGGACTCCCATGAACCTCTCAAAGGGGAACATATTGTGTAGAAATACGGGCCCCAGAATGACAATCTCGTCGACTAGATGAACTAGGACGTGCGTCATGATATTGAAGAAGGATGGTGGGAACACCAGCTCGAAACTGACAAGACATTGCGCCACATCACTCCTTAGCCTTGGTATGATTTCTGGATCGATCACCTTCTGAGAGATTGCATTGAGGAATGCACATAGCTTCACAATGGCTAATCGGACGTTTTCCGGTAGAAGCCCCCTCAATGCAACCGGAAGCAGTTGCGTCATAATCACGTGGCAGTCATGAGACTTTAGGTTCTGGAACTTTTTCTCTGGCATATTTATTATTCCCTTTATATTCGACGAGAAGCCAGTCAGGACCTTCATACTGAGGAGGCATTCAAAGAAGATTTCTTTCTCTTCTTTCGTAAGAGCGTAGCTGGCAGGACCTTCATACTGCTTCGGAGGCATGCCGTCTTTTTCGTGCAAACGTTGCAGGTCTTCCCGTGCCTCAGGTGTATCTTTTGTCTTCCCATACACACCCAAGAAGCCTAGCAGGTTCACGCAAAGGTTCTTCGTCACGTGCATCACGTCGATTGAAGAGCGGACCTCTAGCTCTTTCCAGTAGGGTAGGTCCCAAAATATAGATTTCTTCTTCCACATGGGTGCGTGTCCCTCAGCGTCATTCGGAACAGCTAGTCCGCCGGGACCCTTTCCAAAGATTACGTGTAAATCATTGACCATAGCAAGTATGTGATCACCGGTACGCATGGCGGGCTTCTTCCAGTGATCTGCCTCGCCTTTGAAATGCTTGCCTTTCTTTCGACATTGATGGTTGGTCGGAAGAAATCGGCGATGGCCCAGGTACACATTCTTCCTGCTTTTGTCCAGGTATATACTTTCAGTGTCATGTAAACAGTGCGTGCATGCGTGGTATCCCTTGTTTGTCTGTCCTGAAAGGTTACTGAGAGCGGGCCAATCGTTGATGGTTACAAACAGCAACGCGTGCAGGTTAAATTCCTCCTGTTTGTGCTCATCTCACGTACGTACACCGTTTCCATTCCACAGCTGTAAAAGTTCTTCAACTAATGGCCTTAGGTACACATCAATGTCGTTGTCGGGTTGCTTAGGGCCTTGGATGAGAACTGGCATCATAATGAACTTCCGCTTCATGCACATCCAAGGAGGAAGGTTATACATACATAGAGTCATGGGCCAGGTGCTGTGATTGCTGCTCTGCTCCCCGAAAGGATTAATGCCATCCGCGCTTAAACCAAACCATACGTTCCTTGGGTCAGCTGCAAACTCAACCCAGTACTTTCTCTTGATTTTTCTCCACTGCGACCCGTCAGCGGGTGCTCTCAACTTCCCGTCTTTCTTCCGGTCCTCACTGTGCCATCGCATCAACTTGGCATGCTCTTCGTTTCTGAACAGACGTTTCAACCGTGGTATTATAGGAGCATACCACATCACCTTCGCAGGAACCCTCTTCCTGGGGGGCTCGCCGTCAACATCACCAGGGTCATCTCGTCTGATCTTATACCGCAATGCACCGCATACCGGGCATGCGTTCAGATCCTTGTACGCACCGCGGTAGAGGATGCAGTCATTAGGGCATGCATGTATCTTCTGCACCTCCAATCCTAGAGGACATACGACCTTCTTTGCTGCGTATGTACTGTCGGGCGATTCGTTATCTTTTGGAAGCTTCTTCTTCAATATTTTCAATAGCTTCTCAAATCCTTTGTCAGGCACATCATTCTCTGCCTTCCACTGCAGCAATTCCAGTACGGTACCGAGCTTTGTGTTGCCATCTTCGCAATTAGGGTACAACCCTTTTTTGTGATCCTCTAACATGCGATCAAACTTCAGCTTCTCCTTTTGACTTTCGCATTGCGTCCTTGCATCGACTATGACCCGGCGGAGATCATCATCATCGGGCACTGGTTCCTCTTGATCTTCAGCAGCTTCCCCCCTTGCAGCATCATTGGGCACATCGTCTGGTTCCTCTTGATCTTCAGTAGCTTCCCCCGTTGCAGCATCACCGTATTCAGGGGGCACATAGTTGTCATCATCCTCTTCTTCTTCGCCGTATTCCGTCATAACCCCCATTTCTCCGTGCCTCGTCCAAACATTATAGTGTGGCATGAAACCCTTGTAAAGCAGGTGGGCGTGAAGGATTTTCCGGTCAGAGTAAGACTTCGTATTCCCACATATAAGGCATGGACAACACATAAAACCATTCTGCTTGTTTGCCTCAGCCACTTCGAGAAAATCATGCACGCCCTTAATGTACTCGGAGGTGTGTCTGTCACCGTACATCCATTGCCGGTTCATCTGCGTGCATTATATATAATTAAGTGTGTCAAAAACCATTACAGAACATCATGAATAGATAATTAAGTGACCAAATTAATAGAAGTTCATCATCACATTAGAACCAAAGTACATACATAGTTCTCATCTAACAACATATATATAGCTCTCCAGAGCATCTAATTAATTAAACCATACATTGAAACTATGTAAAGCATTTCAATGCGAAAACAAATGCGATCATAATCGGAACCAAGGTAACAATTGATCCAACGGCATAATGATACCAAGCCTCGGTATGAATGGCATATTTTCTAATCTTTCTAATCTTCAAGCGCATTGCATCCATCTTGATCTTGTGATCATCGACAACATCCGCAACATGCAACTCCAATATCATCTTCTCCTCCTCAATTTTTTTTATTTTTTCCTTCAAGTAATTGTTTTCTTCTTCAACTAAATTTAACCTCTCGACAATAGGGTCGGTTAGAATTTCCGGTTCAACCACCTCCTAGATAAATAAAATCTATGTCACGCTGGTCGGTATATTTGTCATAAACAATAAATGAATCAAATAGTTATAAAAAGATAATATATACCACATCCGAATCATAGACAGGACGAGGGCCGACGGGGGCGGATACCAAAACCATCGCACTATGTAATAAGAAGGAATAAAATAGTAAGAAAATTAGACAAGTATCTATCTAAAGTAAGAATTTTTTTCTTTCAAAAAGAAGATAAGAACAAGAGGCTCACCACGGTGGTGCCGGCGACGAGATCGGCGCGGGCGGTCGACGGCGGTGAAGACGGGAATGGGACGTGTCGGGCCGCTAAACCTAGACAAATCTCGAGGAAAATGGAGCTTTGAGGTCGAGCTTCGAGAGGACAAAGCTTAACTAGTGTGGCTCGGGCATTTCATCGAACACCTCATGTGCATAGGAGGTGAGTTAGAGCACCACAAAGCCCTCCCCTCGCCGGCCAGAGAAAAACAGAGCACTGGAGTGCTCTGCTCGCGGGCGAGGGGTATATATAGGCACCTCATTGGTCCCGGTTCATGGCATGAACCGGTACTAAAGCCGGGCCTTCTGTCCCGGTTCATGCCAAGAACCAGGACCAATGGTTGTGGGCCAGGAGCGAGAACCATTAGTTCCGGTTCGTGGCTCGAACCGGGACAAATGGTTCCATACGAACCGGGACCAATGCCCACGAGGCCCCGGCCGGCCCCCTGGGCTCACGAACCGGGACGAATGCCCCATGGGTCCCGGTTCGTGACTGAACCGGGACTAATGGGCTTGCCATGCCCGAACGAAAGCCCTGTTTTCTACTAGTGATCCATAGTTGTTGAACAATCACAAACTGAAGCCGAGACTGGAAACAGAAATGAAAATGAATGAATCACAAAGTGCTACCGAATGTTGGAACCCAATCCGCCAAATTCATCTCATACCCGATATTCTCGTTCGTGCACAGGATCTCACGATCCCAGAACCACCTCACAATCTTCATGGACCGGAGGTCGAGCCAGAAAAAAACCCAGCATGAATTGATGAGCATAGTGCCGCTTCTCTCGGCAAACCACAGTACATTAGGCTGGACTCCCCTCGGTGGTGGCCTGCTCGCGCTTGCTTTGTCAAGGAATTGCAAGTGTGTCTTCATCTCGATCACCACATGTGGTTGTTGTTGCCATTTGGCCGTTTGCTTCGACTGCACCCAAGCCAATATCTTGTGGATACACGCACGGTTTTGATTTTCGGCCGAGAAAATCGAATCGCCATCTCGCTTGGGCCCGGTAGAAGTCTTTGTCGGCTGAATTTTTCGGCCCAATTTGAATTCTTTTGGCCCAACCCAGCTTCTGGAGGCTTCCAGTTACGCTTTGCCTCAGCCGCAACGACCGAAACGAACACCCAAACCCCAAACAATCTTATTTTCTCCTCCTGTGTTGTGCGGTGGCGGCGCTGCGCACTGGGCACAGCCGCACAGCAGCCGCGCGTCCATGTCTCGTCGCCGTCGGAAAATTCACCCCGAGGAAATTCACAAACGAAAGCCAAAACACAGGACACACGCAAGGAGTACAATCGGGCTCCCGCCTGCCGCCAACATTGGTCCAATAACTGACAGTGTGACCCACCCCGAGGAAAGCTATCGGGGAGCAGCATCGCCGACACGTGTGCCGTTTTGACATGGAGCTTGAGGACATAGGCCCCGGTGTTGGTCGTGCACAACCAGTGCATAGCACCACCGACGATTAGGGTCCTGCCGAGGCCTCCTGCCAAGCGGCTGCCCTGCAGGTTGTGAGCCCGGATCTCAGTGTAGTGGCCCCACGTGCCATGCTCCGACGAGAAAGTTTGGAGCTGTAGGCAGCGGCGGTGCTGTGACACGTCTAGATATGCCATGACCACTTGAAAATGCGAGCCAGCGGCGATCGTACCATCATCGTTATGGCCGCCGACGAGCAAGACATAACTTATCTCTCTAGCCGCCCCACGGCTCACACGCACAGGGAAGGCTGGTTCAGGTGGCAGGGTGTGGGTGCTGCCCGTGGCCTGGTCGCAAACGCGGAGCTCTTTGTCAACGCGGAAGAGGACGAGGCCATCGCGCGACGCGAGCGGGAAGCTGCTGATGGTGGTGGCCCTGTGCATTGTGGTGTCGTCCGCAGCGGCGGTGTCCACTAGGAACAGCTCCTTCTTGGGATAGCGCCCGCGGTCGTCGTACTGATGCCCGCGGATCAGGTGGCCGCGCAGGAGGGGGAGCACGAAGCGGTCGCCGTGCTGGAGGCGGAGGGGGCCACAGAGGCTGATGTGTTCCTTGACGCGGCAGCGCATGTCCACGCAAGTGGCGGCACAGCGCACGTAGGTGGCCGGGTCGGTGCGCGTCGCGATGTCCAGCAGCACGTCCAACGGCAGCGAGGCTGTCGTCTGCTGCCGCCCTCTTGCAGGTTGTGTCCGCGATCTGGCGGCGGCACTGCCGCCACCGCCAGCCATTGTCGAGGGACGAGAATAGGTGGAAAAAAGTTCCGATCCGTCCCGATGGAGGTTGTACATTTTGGCTACGACACGAGATCACGAGAAGTAAATATAGCCCTTTCGTTCCGTCTCTCCGTCTTATTCTGGAATCGCAGGAAAATAAACTTCGATTTGTTTTCCAGTCCGATGCCAATGAAGCTGCTGTTTGTGCTTGCAATGTTAGCTGGGCTTTCTTGTGTAAAGTCCTGCTAGACTTATATTAGGCCAATTTTTGTCCGGCTGCACGTACGCCGACACGATTTTTGTTTCGTTGGTGTCAAGGTGAAACACGACTCCAAACTTTACTCTCTCCACCGCTACGTACGGTGGCCGGAGAGAAAGGAATCGTAACTAGTATTAAACCCTAGTTAGGTCTGCTACTTGCCGCGACAGTGGAGAGTAGCTAGAGGAGATCGACAGATGATGGATCCTGATGAGATTAGCACAGGGTACGTACCAGTCAGCTTATAATTTTCAGCCGTTTGCATATGTTGGGTATTTTGCCAACCAGATTTGTTGGAAGCATCAGCCAATTTATTGGATTCTTTTCGTGGGTGTAGTTGTTCGAGAGTTGATTATGTTCCCGACGCGCCTTCTGGGGGTAGCAAGAGGCGGCGAGATTCCGTGACGGCGGTGTCGGGTGCCATAACCCGGGTGCTCGACGATGACAACCTCCTCGGCGAGATCCTCCTACGCGTCGACTTTCTCACCACCCTCGTCCGCACCGCCACGGTCTGCAGGCAATGGCTCCGGCAAGCCTCCGACCCTGTCTTCCTCCGCCGCTTCCGCAAGCTCCACCCGCCGCGCCTCCTCGGTTTCTACCTAAGCAATTGTTTGGAGCAGAGCCCACGCTTCGTGCCGACGCCGATGCCGCAGACGTCGGAGTTCGCCGATGTCACCCACCGAGCGAGCTTCCAGTTCAACACCTACAAGTACCACAGCATAGGGCTCTCCATCGTGGACTGCTGGGGCGGCAACGTCTTTGTTACCTTGCACAAGTACGACACTGGGAAAATTGAATACCCATTTGCAGTGCATAGGCCATTATTGTGCGTCCAGAGCAGCATGACCATCTTCCCACCACTCCCATGCCACCAACTCCAGAGCAACTTTCTTTAGAGAAAAAAGCGACAACTTGTGCTACTTATGGATGGAGTCTACCCACGAGAAAGCCATGGTGCGCGTAAACATGTTACAAGATGGTGTGTGGTGCATGCATGCCTCGGGCACGACAGAGGTCCATGGTATACCACGGAGCACGAAACTTGTGTTGGTCGACAGTAAAGCATATATTTGTTCCGGAAGCTACGTTCTTGTCTTCGATCTGAAGACCGCAAGTTTCTCAAAAATTCAGTACCCACTAGGGGTGGGGTTTCATGAAGCAGTCATGTTGTCACGGGCTGATGATGATTCTGGTGTATAACTCGTTCATGCTGAGGAGTTTCAACTTGACATCTGGCTCCACATGGGAGATAATTGGTTGCTGGTGGACACCATTTATTTGCGTGGGATGTATCCCTATTCGAGCATGTTAGATCACATTCTTGCGGTTGCGCATAACACTGATGTGAGGATTAGCCAAGTTGGGGCCAACGCTGAGTTCGTGTTCTTGCAAATGGGAAATTTCATTCTATACTTGGATATTAAGTGCAGGACGCTGCATAAAGCATATGAGATGACAGCTGAAGCTCAAAGTTTTAGGCATCAAATTCAACCTTTTATGATGATTTGGTCACCCACATTCCCTGCACTCAAGGATGATCATATAAGGTTTGCCTATTGTCCTTTGGATGATTTTTTTTAACATAATTTGTTTTTATTTGTGGTCATAATAGAAGGTGCTTATGTGTGTTACTATAGAGGACAAATATTCTTCTTGACTATCTAGGGGGGTGGGGGTGATGATGGTACTTCCCTACGTCTCATTTCATCTCATTTTGAACATATGATTCAAGCTATAGGCCCTCCATGATTTGTAGACATAGGGTCAAATAAATAAATTTGAAACATGACAATAAAAGGAAGAAAGGAAAATTTAGCTTCATGTTCATGCTCGTAACAGTATTATCTCCACGCTGATGCCTCGAGCTGTGCTTTTCACTCTGGAGTAGCGCACTGCTATTTGGCTAGTGTTGCATGCTATGATGAGGGAGGGCGTACCCTGACATGAGTGCACAGTCCGTGTTGAGAAGAACTAAATTGGAGGGATAGGGGGTTGTTATTATTTAGTACCTTTAGAATATTACTGTATGATATTGTGTGATAGAATGAATTTTGCGAGCGATTTCAATTATGAGTCACGATAGTTACACGGGCATGCCTGTGGGTTATGCATGCTTTCTCATTCTGGTATGAAACAATGAAGATCCCAATCTATTAACTATTTGGGGGTACCGTTAAGTTGTCCGTTGTGGATAGTTGCATCATTTTTAACTTTTTTAGTGTGCGTAGTGGTATTTGATTCTCTGCTATGCAACTCATTGTCCATTCATCCAATTGTGTCCAGATCTTACCAAGCTTAATTATCTCCATCCTGATGCTCGCTGTGTCTTGCATGCAACTGATATGCCGTGTGAAGATTGCGAAGATCATGAGACGCACTTATTTTCCAATAGAAAAACTTTTGGAGTCAATGGCAAGTTTATCGGGCAATAGATTTAGATTTTACTATATACATGTAACTGGATCAGGTGCTCCACTTGCAAGAACCCTTGTGTGTTTTATGTTTGAAAAGGCCTGTGTTGCAACTCAGCTGGTCCACTGCCTGGCACATTAGTTATATTAGTAATATTTTACTTGACAAGTGTAGCAGTGTGCAGCAATAGCAAATATTTATGTTGCGTTGATCTGAGGACACAATCCGTCTACATACAACAAAAGAAAGAGGCCTCAACTAGACATCGGAATTGCTTATGTCAGCAGCATCCAAATTGCTTAGCTCAGCGGCCTCAACTAGACATCAGAATATATTTTTTGCTTGTTTATTTATCTACTTTGTCATTCTAATGAGGGCATATGTTGTTCAATTGCTTTTGACAGAATAATATAACAACGAATAAAGTCATAATTAATAACTTTATTGTCTCTGCCAACCAAATCATTCATTTTTAAGACTACGGAGAGTTTGAGAAAATATGAACAAAATTGCAACGTGTCGATATTACTACGGAAGAATATATTGTCAAAATCGCAAAGTGAGAAAAATGAGAAGAAAATAACATATTAGTATGTGTTCCACTACTACCATCTGAGGACATAATCTGTCCACATACATGATGGCTAGTTAGCTACGTCACCCTCAACTCGCCAGCACCAGCACAATATGCCAGCAGAATATGTTTCTTATTCATTTTTTCTAAAAAAAAATATGTGTTCCTGGAGAAGTAATATAACGGTAAATAAAGCCGTTATTACCTTTTGCTATCTTCGCGAAGAAATCATAGGCAAAATAAGATCGCCGAGAAATTTTCGATGAAATGCAAACGAAATTGCAAGGCATCGGTACTAAGAAAGAAAATGTCCAAGATTACAAAGTTCCTGAGAAGGAAGAAGTGCCATTCGACCCGTAATCGCTTATAATTTTCCCGTATGCAGCTACCAAAGAGCATTGGCAGCTGTATGCTAAATGAGCTCTCTGCTCATTGACTAAATCCCACTATTTCAGTAGCTTGGACATAAGCCAGCAGTACCAGATAGGAACAACCTTATATATATAGCATATATAGCTAGCTGCATCCAGTGGTTAAGTAAAATGGGAAGAAAAACTACATATTATATGTTGCATTGCAGTAACCGAATCCAAGGGTGTTATCTCTCTACAGTTTCACGGCTTGTCGTCAGCTGGTTCGTCGACTTGCTTGGTAGTGATTGTGGTACAAGAAACAGATGCTTCATCCCTCTTCTTTCCCCAGAGCACAAGATAGAGCCCCAGTATCATCAGTACAGATCCTAGCACGCTGTACATGCATGCCGATGTAACGATAATCAACAGGCATAAATATGTATATATTTTCATTAAAACTCGACTGTGGAACAATTAACTTTGATTATCTCCAGCAGCAACAACAATTCAGTTGGCAACAATGTATACATGAAACTTCGGCAATGACAATGATCATCACAAAAGGACAGGGAGGCATGAAACTGAGAAGGACTATATATTTTTTACCTTCCAAGGTAGATTTGTTCATGGAGGAAGAAGAAATCGATGATGGCTACCATGATCTGCATCATGGGGATGAAGGCTGCGGTGAAGACCGGGCCCTTCTTCTCCACACACCACGTCATTATCAGGTACCCAGCTCCAGATCCGACTATCCCCTGCACATGTAATTTCATTGTATGATTAACCAGTTAAGTACTTAATTACTATTATTATTTTCACCACCACTTTGGGTTTCAGTTGTTCTAGTTGGTCAAAGTAGCTGGCGTGTATTGATTGCATGGACTAGTGTTAGTTGCAAACTAAAGCAATGGCTTTTATAAGTACTTGCCCCTTTTGGATAAGTTCCTTTTTTCTTCTCTTTGTGAAGGTGGTACAAGTAAAGGAAATGAAGAAGATGATGGTGATGTTTAACTTACTGCATACAAAACGGTAACGACGTGGCGGGGACGGGGATGGGGATGGAGATGGCGTCGATGTGAGGCCGCGGAATGGCGTACGCCCGTGCGGCTAGGGCAGGCTCAGAGCATGCGCAAGGCAGACAGGACGCGGCCACCGCAGGCTCGGAGGACGACCGGCGGTAAACAGATTGCCACCATAGGTTGTGCTCGTTGCGGAGCCACGTATCCCACGGCGGTGAATCTACGGCATACCTACGGTCGTAGTGTAGGTCCGGTGGCAGGCGGGCGCGGCGCTGGCCGATCTCCTCATGTCGTGCGCGGCCGCTGGCTGAGACCGGTGGGATCGACACCCGATCCGCGGAGAGATGTCAGTTGTTTGGGATGTGGACATCGCTCCACGGGAGGGGCGTCGACGACCGGAGGAGGACCCGGCTTCGTGGGCGTGCCTCCTCTTGCGGCCGGAGTTCCACCAGACCATGGTGGCCGGCAAGAAGATGGGCGAGACAAGGAGGAGGAGCGGCGAGGATGAACTAGGGTTTGGTGTCAGGGCTCGAGGAGGCACGCTAGGATGGGAGTGGAAGCGTGGACTGGCCGGTCCATGGCTTCCATGGGTGGCTGGCAGGTGGGTCGTCCACTCGTGCCCATAAATGTGGGCGGTGGGAGGTAGGTGGGCGGCCGACACGCGGGCGCGAAGAAGACGAGGAGCGGGTGCATGCGCGTCCGTTCGATGTCCGCATGGATGCAAACCATGCGCAAGTTCGCGCTGGAAATGGGTGGACCCCGAAACCTAACGGACATTTTTTTGCGGATGGGGTCACGCGTTGAGACGTCGCTTCTGTCCGTTTAGGCGAAAACAGACACGGCTGGATAGGGTCTAGCGTTGGAGTTGGCCTAAGCACCTTCGAGTGACTGAGTGGCACATCATCTTGGATTGATGAAATTGCCACAGACGCCTTCGCGGTCGACAGAAACGTCTTCTCCCACTAAACGCACATCGCCGGAAAGCCTGGAATAAATACAGAAAAATGCGAACACCAATATCAGTCTAGGACTTGAACTCTGGTGGGATCTGAGGACACGATTAGGAAATACACTTTAGTTAGGATGGATACGTCAGCAGCACCCAAATTGCTTTGCTCAGCAGGCTTTGTCATTGTATGATATGTACAGCAGAATATATTTCTTGTCATTCTTATGATAGAATAAGTTTTTAAATTGATTTTCATAGAATAATAAAACAACAAATAAACAATAAAGTCTCGAAAGTACCTTTCTACACCCAGGAGCAAATGCTCTTGGTATGAACAGTAAAATAGGAAAAAAAATCAAAACAAATTGAATGTTTTTTGTGACATATTTTCGCAAATGTTTGTTGTGCATGCAAAAATTCATCATGAAATCACATTGGTGGAAGTCGTGCCAAAAAAACATAATCAGAGCTTCAAAATGCTTTTGTAAGTAACATTTCCAGAGCATTGACTTTTTTTACCACGCCTTCCACCACTGTGATTTTGCGATAAAATATTGCATGCACAACAAACATTTATGAAAGTATGCCACACAAAAATTCAGAACTTTATGGATTTTGTTTATTTCACTGTTCACATCAAGAGCGTTTGCTCCTGGGTGTAGAAACTCCACGTCCATAAAGTCTTCATAACTTTGTTGTCTCTATCAACCAAATGATACATTCTAAGATTACTGTAAGTTTCAAAATCTGTGATAAATGAGGGACAGGAGAGAACAAGTATCAGCTAGGAACAACTTTATCTACATCATATATATAGCTAGCTCCACCAGTAGGAAAATGACAAGAAAATAAATAAATATTATGATGTGTTCCACTACTGCAATCTGAGGACACAATCTGTCTATATATAAAAGATAAAAAGTGTACTTTAACTGATGGCTAGTTAGCTACGTCAGCAGCACCAGAATTGCATAGCTCAGCCTCAACTCGCCAGCACAAGCACAATATGCTAATTAGCTACGGCACAATAAGTTTCTTATTCATTTTTTTAAAGAATATGTTCCTTATTGCTGTTGGAGAAGTAATATAACAGTAAATAAAGTCGTTATTACTTTGCTGTCTTTGCCGACAAATCATAAGCAAAATAATATCACCAAGAATATTTCCATGAAATGCAGACGAAATTACAAGGCATCGGTACTACGTAAGAAAATGTTCAAAACTACAAAGTGTTTGAGAAGTAAGAAGTACCATTTGAACAGTAATCGCATATAATTTTCCCATATGCAGCTACCGAAGGGCATTGGCGCAGCTGTATGGTAAATGAGCTCTCTGCTCAGTTACTAAATCCCATTATTTCAGTAGCTTGGACATATGTCAACAGTACCAGCTAGGAACAACCTTATATATAACATATATAGCTAGCTGCATCCAGCGGCAAGTAAAATGGGAAGAAAAACTACATATTATGTGTTGCAGTGCAATGACCGAATCAAAGGATGTAATCTCTGCAGTTTCACGGCTTGTCGTCAGCTTGTTCGTCGACTTGCTTGTCAGTGGTAGTGGTACAAGATACAGATGATTCATCCCTCTTCTTTCCCCACAGCAAAAGATAGAGCCCCAGTATCATCAGTACAGATCCTAGCACGCTGTACATGCACGCCGATGATTAACAAGCAGAAATAAATTTTGTCATTAAAACTCGATTGCGGAAACAATTAACTTTGTTTATCTCCAGCAGCAACAACAATGTATACATGAAACTTCGGCATGAAACTGAGAGGAACTATATATGTATTACCTTCCAAGGTAGATTTGTTCATGGAGGAAGAAGAAATCGATGATGGCTACCATGATCTGCATCATGGGGATGAAGGCTGCGGTGAAGACCGGACCCTTCTTCTCCACACACCACGTCATTATCAGGTACCCAGCTCCAGATCCGACTATCCCCTGCATGTGCAATTTCATTGTATATTTTCACAACTATTTTTGGTTTCAGTTGTTCAAGTTGGTCAAGTAGCTGGGGTGTATTGATTGCATAGAAGACTAGTGTTAGCTGCAAGCTAAAGCAATGGCTTTTATAAGTAGTTGCCCCTTTTGGATAAGCAGTTCCTGTTCTCTTCTCTTTGTGAAGGTGGTACAAGTCAAGGAGATGAAGAAGATGATGGTGATGTTTAATTAGCTTACTGCATACAAGACGGTAACGATCTCCAGCTTGCTGGTCAGCATCCACGGCGACACGTGTCTCTCCATCGCCAACGTCACCGCCCCGCCCTGCAGAGTGCTGATGAAGAACATGATGGCGGTGCTGGAGTAGATGGCCGGGTACTTCTTGGTCAGCTTTGTCTGCAGCAGCAGCCAGAAGGAGAAGCACAGGCAGTTGAACAGCAACGCCATGGTGCCCAGCATCCAGCTCCGGTTGCCACTGCTGTCGGAGGGTGCTGCATGGTGAAGAGCAGCTGGGCTAGGTGCGTCAGTGGCAGCCTGGTCCGTCAGCGGCACACCCTTGTAGAGACTCAGCAGCAGCAGGCCGGCCAGCGACGTGAGCGTCCCGGTGATCTTTGCGGCTCCCGCCATGCTCTTCAACTTGAGCGGCTCCATCCTCATCACGACGGCGATGAGGAAGGTGAGCACAGGAGAGAGGTTGATGAAGGTTATGGCGAAGGTGGCGGTGGTGTACTGCAGGCCGTAGAAGAAGGTGTACTGCGAGAGCGCCGCGCCAAACACGGCGCTGAAGAAGAGGTACGCCAGGACCTCCAGTGTGAGCTTGGGCCTCGTGCTCCTGCAGGAATGCCATGGCGCTATGCAGTTTCAGTCACCCAGGGAATGAACGCAGATTGTATGTACAAGGATGCATGTGTTTGCATACCGTTCTTTGAAAAAGGCTATTGGGGCAAGAAAGATGGTGGCGACCAGCTGCCGGAGCGTGACGAGGACCAGGCGGTTCAGCCCTTGCTCCAGAGCCTTCTTCACCAGCGCCGTCATCACAGCAGAGATGAGGTCGAAGGCCAGCATTCCCATCACCAGCTTCCACTCCTGCACCCACATTGTAAGATTGCCGCTACAAGATGACTGATACGCTCATCAACTGTCTGATTATATATATATATATATATATATATAGCCCTGCAATGCTACTCACTGACCAAAAGTGACGGCGGTCATTCATGCAAGGGGGGCAAAAAAGTAAATGCTAATATGCTATCAACATAATAAATTATTTCCTTTGCTACTCTTGTGACAACTTACTAGTACTACTGAAGATTTTTAATAATAATCTATAAAATGGCATATCAGTAGACAGTACGAATCAAATTGGTAGTGCAAACGTGAAAGTAAAATATATGTCCTGATTCAGCCCCTTACCTTTTCTGGTGCCCCGACCAAAATTACATAAGATGCCAAGAAAGTGGAGAAAAGATGGAAGCACTGAGACTGCAGAAACTCCTTTTTATGTATGTGGACTAGTCGTCTCACTTCCTAACATAAAGAAAACTTCCAAAAGAACCTAATACTTGCCATTAGTAAAAAAGGTGACCTGGTATATGTCAACCAGCAATGCTATCCTTGAGTCAGCAATACTATGACAAGATGCAGTGAATTGCTCAACTCAAACACCACTACTGACCATTCACCTTTGCGCTTGTTAGTGTGATTTTGCTCCTGCCCAACTGTCATTTTCAATGACAAATTAGGGCTAGTTTTGCATTCCAATGAAGGCGGTAAAACCCACCAACGAGTGTTTTCTGTAATCATTTGGTACACTGTTGAATACCAGGCAAGGAAGGCAACCTCACCAGGCACCACACTACCAGAAAGTAAAGTGCACAATGATCACAAATATGACACTGACTTATTCAAAGTTGTAGCAACGTACATAGAGCATGGGCCAGGGCAGATAGATGGAACATTTAGGGTCATTCTTGACATCCCCACTAACTACTAAGAATGCCCTTTCTATACTTCACAAATTTTCCTGTGTCTCCTTATCTTCTTCCAGTCCTTTCTCTGATAAAATGGCAGCTGACGATGCTTCCTTGCTCTTCCCCCAGAGCAGAAGATAGAGGCCTCCAATGACAAGAGCAGCACCTACCACACTTCAAGGACAAAAAGAGAAACAAAAGTGTGACTTTTCTGTTGTTTTGCCGAAGTTCTATGTCTTAAAAGCAAAGTTGTTGTTTGGCCGATAGTTCTGTATGCAACTTAGCAATATGTCAATTGTTAGTCCGTTGGTGAGAGTCGATGTTGATAGGTATTTTTACACTTGCAACATTTATGAAACATGTCAATTCTTAGTCCTTGTAGGTGAGATAAGTCATAGTAAAAGTGTACAACGATATCTGGATCAGAATTTTATTTCAGAGATTTTTTCTATCTAATTGGACATATGATCTGTACTAGACTTTGAGAAAGTAAAAGGCTAATTTAATATGCATGATATTTCACATGATGTGCTACCGAACAACTAAATAGAGTTTATTCTTATTTTGCACATTTCTCTGTCATGCAGTTTCTCTCCTAAACTTCAGTAAAAGCCAATACCTTCCCACGTAAAGCTGTTCATGAAGGACGAGGAGATCAAGGACTCCAGCAATGATCTGAATGAGAGGCAAGAAGCCTGCAGTGAACACCGGCCCTCTCTTCTCGATGCACCAGGTCATCAGCACATACCCTATCCCCGATACTCCCACTCCCTGTAAAGCAAAAGTGCAAAGTTTCAGTGTACATTACGCTGAACCTGAACCATTCTTTGTGTCGGAAATTCCTGTTCTAACTGAATTTACAATTCTTTGTGTCGGAAATTCGTGGGGCCATGTGTTCATAACTATCAGAGTCATGAAGAATTGTAAGGTCTCCTTACATTACCAAATCCAACCCCAAACATATAGGATAATATAAGCAAGACTGCTAGACTGTTAAACCATTTTGTCCAGACAAGTGGGATCAAATAGCTGTACTCGAAAAAATAAAAGATTACTTGGTGATCTTTTTATAGATAACAGAAGATTTTATTCATTCTTGACAGGTTGGTGGTATCTGAGCTATATCTTACGTACCGCGAAAAGAACGGTTGCAATCTGTATGCTTCCTCGGAGCAGCCAAACTGAGAGGTGCCTTTGGGTGGTGACTGCCAGTGCCCCTGCTTGCAGTGAGCTGATCAAGGCCATGAATGCAGTGCTGGAGATGACTGCAGGGTACTTCTTGGTGAGCTTCCCTTGCAGCAGCATCCATAATGAGAACGTGATGCAGTTCAGCAGCAGCAACGCCGAGCCCAGCAACCATCTTCCCTTGCTGCCACTGTTGCCCGTTGTGCCATTTTCACCGTGTTCTTGGGTCGAAGATGCTGTGTGAGTCAGGGCAGCACCCTTGTACAGGCTCAGCAGTATCGCACCACTGACAGACGCTAGTGTTCCTGCAATCTTCGCCAGACCCGCCTTGCTCCTCACATCTACTGTCTCCGACCTGTGTAACTAGTTTCAGTCTGGATGAACAGTTTGTGACTTGAAGCTATATGTCAATTATTAAGAAACTGACCGAAGAGGGACGGCGATCAGGAAGGTGAAGATTGGGGTCATATTGGAGACAGTTGCAGCCAGTGTTGCAGTGGTGTAGCTCAAGCCCAAGAAGAACAGATACTGAGCGAATAGTGCCCTGTATACAGTTATACGCACATTCGGACAAAAAAAAAGGAAAACACTATTAATTTACAGCACTCTTTTGAATTGTCTCCTCCATTGAACCTAGACAGAAGTACCATTACCCAATTAGGATTCTCCAAAAGAACAAAAACATTACCCAAGTAGCGCACTCATGAACAAGTAGGCAAAGATCTCCTTTGTGAATCTTGGTCTTGCATTCCTGAAATCAACTAAAAATAATTAGGAGAAATTTCAGCGGCAATTTTCTAGATACTGAAATATACAGTAGTATACAACAACTAAACATTTAGAACACAAAGGAAGAGATACTTCTCAAGGTTCTGAAAACATCATGCAGTGCAACATCAGCTTAGCGGGAGCTTTTCAGATAAACATGCAGAGGAGAGGATCATGCATGTAGCAGCATATCATCAGCATGAGTTTCCAGGTGCTAAACATTATACAAAAACAATTCAGCAACTGAACTCTGAAGGCTAAGATCTTCTCCACAAACCTTTCTTTGAAGTAGGCAATCGGCGCCAGGAAAGCTGCACCGACAAGCTGCCGAAGAGCGATAAGAACGACGGGGTTGAGGCCGCCATCGAGCGCCTTCTTCACAAGCACTGTCATCACCGCAAAGAGCGTGTCGAAGGCAATCATGGCCGCCACCGGCTTCAGCAGCTCAATCCACCCCATTGATTCTGCACAAACCAGAGAGGTATCTTGTCACTGGTCTTAGGTGGTGGGCTCTAACTATCCAGGCAGCAGACTTGATCCTATCTGTCCTGTAGTATACATAATATATACTACATGTGAGAGCATTATCAGGTGCATGTGGGACAATTCCTATGCATGTGGTGATGTGAGAGAGCATTATCAGGTGCCTTGTCACTAGCTTTATATGTGAGAGAGCAATGATAATTCTACTACTAATGTTAATGCCAAGCATTGGTAACTGGAGCAGGCAGGGGGGATACATAAAGGCAAGGTGAGTGGAGGAATGGTACAAAGTGCATGCATGACTACTGGTTTAGATGGTGCCTGGAATAAACAAGGAATAGTTGAGGGCACTAGATGCTGGGTGCCTACATACAGGGTTACTGCACTGCAGTCAGATCACCTACTAGCTTTATGTGCGCGGCAGAGGAAGCACTGTGGATGAGGAACGGTGAGCAGAGTTGCCGTGTTGAAGAAGAACGGCACTACCAGTTTGTATGTTCCAACGAAGAGCTGCATATTGCTAACTAGAACACAACTAGCAGAAGGAGAGGATGTGTCGCAACACAGGTAGATTGGACTCTGAACATACAGATAGGCCTTTTCGAACATAAGCATACAAGGGTTCTCAAAAGCAGGGCAGAGGAGCACCTAACATCCTAATCCAGTAGTACCCAACAAACTTATGACTGGCTCAAAACAAAAGTTCGCACATACTCTAAGATAGGCTGTCCGAGGAAAGTTCTCTGATCTAAAGACCTTCCCAATATCCCCTGTTCCTCACATGGCGTCCCTGTTTCAAGCAAAAGAGAACAAGGATCAGGATGGGCGTAACTGAGCACGAACAAGGATCTGGAGAGATTTTAAAAAGTGGTTTTACAAACGGAAGACCAACGCAGGCAACACTACGCAGCACCCAAAAGCCAAAACGATAGAACAGTGCATGCAGAACATATATATAATAAATGCCTTGATATCCCTCCAAAGATACAAACTGGTCTTAGGGGGTCCCTCACCCAGGTACCGTACTTTTTGTCAGATTGGATTTATTATACACTACTTGTCATATAAGAGGAAAATCTTCACTCACACATATCTGAATGAGAAAGCATTCATAACCATGAGCATACGAATCATGTGAGAGGCAGTATGCTGAAAAGGATGCATAACCATGAGCATACGATTCATGCGATAGGCAGCGTGCTTCAGCATACTGCCATGAAACATTGATTCTGTTATACAACAGCATTCTGAAAATACAAATGATTGACACTCTAAGGTATATTAGCTTAAGGGGCCCAGTTCAAAGGCCGATTCCCCCACCATGCTCCACAACTTGCCGATCATACACTCATGCACAGGGGACACCCCTATTATGAATGTTTCTCGTCAAATAAAAAAAATTATTGAAACAACACAAAACAAACATCATCCTAGTGATCGAAGAACAATTAGTTCTACAGGCACACCTTCACAATGTAACACTGACATTCTGTCAAGTTTTTTTTTTTTGCTACACATGATCGCAGTCAGTGACTCAAATGTCTGCGATCAGAGGCAAAAAACTGAACCTCCAAGATTTTCCAATTATTTGAGATTCACTTGGTGTATCATGTGCACATGAGAGGCTCAAGGAATACAACAAAGAAACATCTGGTATGTTACTCAAAGGTATGCTTTTTGGAAATGTTAAGAAATAAACAGTTCAGAAATTAATCATATTCTTGCACTACATCATCTTATAAATTAAGTAACCAAGCAAAAAAAAATACACACGGTAAAATCATAAATTTTCACCTCACCTGGTCAACCAACATAGCACATTAGCAGATCTCACGTGCTCAGAGTTTCAGATCCAACCATTTCCACCCAACTCCTCTGCCAACAAGCAAAATGAGGCAAATAAACCAATGAAAATTCAAGGAACGTTACGGTTTTTGTGACAAGGCCAATAAATGAAGCCAAATCTATTGCCAAGTGGAAGAAAGAATGGCAATAATCCTTTAACATAGTTCAGAAAAGAAAATACTGAAGCCCTTAATCGCATACACATTAATACAGAAGCACATACTGATGGTGTTTGGATGAATCATGTTACGCACAAGGTACAGATGTATTACCTGCAGTATAGAAGTTTCTGTAGGCATAATGGATGGTATTATCCCAGCCATTTCTTTCAGAAATTCGTCTGAACCGCATTGACTCAAGTAGGAGCACTAAGTCGCCAAAAAACGTAGCCAGAACAACCACATTTGACATCAGCATCAGCCCACAGCACCGCGGCGTGCCATATCCACAAACCCTCCCCCTTGGAGTTGCAGATCCCCGGTGGAAAAGGCACGCGGTGCTGCTGGCCGGCGAGGGGATCCGACTCGACGACCTCGCGCCGACACACATTGAGCATGCCGGCAAGGCCGTGGCGGTAGCCGAGGAATTGCCAGCGGCCATGAAGGGCGCAGCTTTTGGGCACGGCGAAGCGCGCCGGGGGGATGCGGTCGGGCTTCTTGAAGCGGAGGAGTGGGGGCCTTCGGTGGTGCCTGCGGTACCGGCCGAGGAAGCGGGCGTCGGAGAGGACACCGCGCCAGCGCAGCGCTTGCAGACGAGGGAGGCGGAGGAGGATCTCCTGTAGGAGGTCCTCGTCCTCCAGCGGGAGCGCCGGCGCGGGCGAGGAATGGCGGCGCCGGCGCCGGCTCATCTGAGCAAAATCTGGAGCTTTCTCTTTCTGACAGTAGCTAAGGCCGCGGGGATCCCTGCGCGAAACTACGCCCAACGCCGCCTCTCTGCTCCTGGACGCGGCCTCCCCGAGCTCCGCCGGCGCGGGCACCGGCGACGCGCTCCTGCGGACGGCGGGATCGGCCCCGCGCGGGTGCTGGTGCAGATGGCGGACGCGAGGCAGGCCGGGGGGAGGGGCAGAGGGAGCAGGCGCGTGGGGCGGTGGGAGGTCGGAGCGAAAGGCGGCCGGCCGGGCGCCGGTAGGGGCGAGGAGGGCGACCGCCGCCGGCGCGTCCGGGCAGCGGGGGACGGGTACGGGTTTTCTTTTTCCTTTTTTTCGTTTCCAATGTAAAGAATACTAAGAGCATCTCTAGCCATTGGCCCCAAGAAGACATAAAAATCGCTGCCTGGGGTAGAATCAGCGCGGGAGGCGGTTGGGCATCCAGCCGTCGCCCCTAGGCGCCGATATCGGCCAATTTCGGCCGCTTTTCGGCTCGGATAAACAGAAAAATGGCCTAATATCAGCGAGAAACGGCACATATTCGGCGTGGTTCAGTGTAGTTCGGCGTTGAATTCTCAACATAAATAATTTTTTATCACATAGTTCATCACAGAAAATCAAATAATTAAACTAAATAGTGCAACAACAAATAGTTCAATACAAATTATATAGTTCAACAAATAAAAACTCATCACACGTCGAGCTATGCGTCGCCCTTGATCCTCCATAGGTGCTCCACCAGATCCTGCTGCAGTTGATGATGCACTTGTGGGTCTCGGATCTCCTGACACATACTGAGGTAGGCAGTCCAGGTTGCCGGTAGCTGGTGATCAACTTCGGCCAGAGGACCCTACCTGTAGTATGGTTCAGTGTCAAACACTAGCTCTTCCTGCTCGCTCTCGATGATCATGTTGTGCAAGATGACATAGCAAGTCATGATCTCCCACATTTGATCTTTCGACCAGGTCTGAGCAGGGTACCGGACAACAGCAAATCGAGATTGGAGCACACCAAATGCCCGCTCGACATCCTTCCTGCAAGCCTCCTGCACCTTGGCAAAGTGGGACTTCTTGCCTCCTGGCACAGCGTTTGAGATAGTCTTCACAAATATAGACCATCTGGGATAGATGCCATCAGCTAGGTAGTACCCCTTGTTGTAGTGCCGCCCATTGACCTCGAAGTTCACCGGAGGAGAATGACCTTCAACAAGCTTGGCAAAGACAGGGGAGCACTGCAGCACGTTGATGTCATTGTGAGTTCCTGGCATACCAAAGAAGGAGTGCCAAATCCAGAGGTCCTGTGTGGCCACCGCCTCAAGTACCACACTGCAACCGCCTTTGGCGCCTTTGTACATCCCCTGCCAAGCAAATGGGCAGTTCTTCCATTTTCAATGCATGCAGTCGATGCTTCCAAGCATCCCAGGAAATCCTCTTGCTGCATTATGTGCTAGGATCCGAGCAGTGTCTTCTGCATTGGGTGCTCGCAAGTATTGCGGTCCAAACACTGCCGCCACTGCCCGATAGGACTTGCAGAAACACTCAATGATGGTGGACTCGGTCATGCGCCCATAGTCGTCGAGTGAATCACTGGGAGCTCCGTATGCAAGCATCCTCATCGCTGTCGTGCACTTCTGAATCGAGGTGAATCCAAGTTTGCCGGTGCAGTCCTTCTTGCACTTGAAGTAGCTGTCGAACTCCCGGATGGAATTCACAATCCTGAGCAAAAGCTTTCGGCTCATCCGATAACGGCGCCGAAATGTTTTGTCGCCGTAAAGTGGAACGTCGGCGAAGTAGTCGGAGTAGAGCATGCAGTAGCCTTCGAGACGATGCCGGTTCTTTGCTTTCATCCGCCCCGGCGCCGAGCCACCTCACCGCGGCTTTTAATTTCATTGCTCGCCAACAGGCCGGCGAGGGCGGCGAGGACCATGAGATGTTCCTCTTCCTGGACGTCGGCCTCGGCTTCCTCCTCCAGCAGCGCGGCGAGCGCTTCCTCGTCGTCCGAGTCCATTGCCGAGGCAGGCAAATCGCCGAACACCTTGCGGACGCGGTGGGCGCGTACCCGCCGCTACACTGCCCCTCCGCAGCCAGAAACGCCAGAAAAATCGCCCAACTGCTGGTGGAGGGGCTGCCTCGGCCACACATGTGCTCTTTTTCCGGCCGGGATGGGCTATCTAGCGGTGGCGGGCGGTGGGCGGCGCCGGGTTCAGCCGGTTGGCGGCCGAGCGCTCGGGGGGTTGGGAGGCGAATCTGGAAGAAAGACTTGACTTTTCGCCTGACGGTGTGGGCCAGACGTGCTTTTCCCTTGCGCCGGAGCTCCCGAGCGTCCCAGTGCGCCGGGTTCGGCCTGCGATCGCCGGGCCCAAAAACAGGCCGAGCCGGCGGATTTCTGCGTTCTGGGGGCGTGACTGGAGCGTTTTTTCGGCGCCGGCGCCGAAAAAGTCGCCTGGGGGGCCTGTCGGGGGCGCGGCTGGAGATGCTCTAATGCCACAAAGGGGTAGGATGGTCTTTTCTGTTTGCGATTAGAGTGTCACTTTTTTTTCAGGTTTCCCAAAGTGTTCCTCAAATTATTGTTCTTTCATATACATGACACTCGTCCATTTATTTCCTATATACTATGGCACTTCCATCGATTTTGGGAACGAGATCCTCTGACTTAGATCGATCTACTGCCGAGGGAAGTAGTACGCCTTGCGCCGTCTGTTGGTGATCTGACGACTCGCTGTGAGGTGTGCTCTTTCCTTCTCTCTCGTTCACCGCCTGCGGTATCCTTCCCGCTCAGAAATAACGGCCCACGCGGCTCAGTCTGACTCTAGCGAGGGAAGCCAGGGAAAAAGGCGCGAGATGCCACAGAAAAAGGGCGCCAGCAGCAGCGAGGAGTACAAAACGGCGACAAAGTTAATCGGAAGGTGATCCGGCGGCTGGCTGGGACTGCTGCTGTGCACGACTCGTCAATCTCAGTAAGTCCCCTTTCTCTTAAATCTAACACATGAATGAAACTCGGGGGAAACCCTAACCGCCGCCGCCGCACCCCTCCTCCCCCCCTCCCCTTCCCCTCCGCCGCCGCCAAAGGTGTGCGCCGGCGTGCGCTCGACACCGATGAAGGTGGCGGCGGGGGATCTGGCGGCTCCACATCGCGTGGGGGGCCTCGGCATCCGGGGCGGCGGCCCCGGGCGGAGAGCGCCGGGTGGCCCGGGCGGCGGGCCATTCCGGCCGGAGCTAGTGAGGCGCCTCCCTCGGTCTCGCGAGGGGCGAGGAGGCGTCGGTCCACGGGCGCCGGTGTGCGGCCTCCCCTGCGCGGTTGCGGCCGCCAGATGCATCTCATCCTCTCCGCCCCGATCTGCTCCTTCCATCGCCGGATCCGGGTCCTAGTGGCTTTGGCCGTTCTTCCCGGGCGCCGGCAGTGCGGATCTCGTCGAGTGGGGTTGGATCCGGGGGAAACCCCTGGCCGGCGCAGCCACATCGCAGGCGACGCCATGGGCGTCGTTCCCCTCCTTGGAGGCTGTGGTGAGGATCCTTCTTCCCCTCCTTCCGTTCCCTGCTAGGTGAAAGCCTAGGTCCCCTGTTTCGGGCGGCGACGACACATCCGTGTCGTGTTCCTTCTTGGAGGCGCAGTCCGGGGATCGCAGGGGCGGCGAGAGAGTCGGGTTGTGGGTGTGATGGTGGCGGGTGGCAGCTTGGCTCGGCGCTTCACTGCCTTTTTTCGGTGGCTCATCACTGTTACCCATGTTGCTGTGACTGTGGCCGACAGCTCTAGCCCTTCGGTGTGGCTTAACCGCGGACGACGACGGTGCTCGGATGGTGTGCTCTGTGCTAGCAGGTCTGCTCCTAGTTCCTTCCTCATGCGCAGCTTGGACGTCTTCCTCTGGGTTCTAGGGTGAACCGAGCTGCCGCCTGCCGGTGCGGCATCCTTCGAGCCAGGATGAGAGGGCAGGGGCCCTTTGCAGTGGCAGTTCCAGAGGAGTGTCTGTTCTGTCTTCGAGTTTGGCTACGATCACGAAGCTTGCGCGGTGGTGCATCCTCCCAAGTCCGTAGCTTGTCCGGTTGGTGTAGGTCGTCCTGTAGGGTGATGGCGGCAGCATGGCGTGCTTGCTATCGCTGCTGCCTTAGAGTCTATTTCGCTTTGCTCCTTGTATCAGCCGCTTGTTTCTCTTTTTGCTTTTCTTGTTAGTTGGTGTTCTTGTAATCCTGGCCGGTTGATGGCTTTGTTAATTCAAAGCCGGGCTCTTCTTGAGCCTTCGTTCTAAAAAAAATGAAACTCTGAAATTGATTGAACTTTCACCATCAGATTACTATAGAAATTGATCAAATTTCCCTTTTCTAATTGATTGGAAGAAGCAACCTACAAGTTGATTGGAAGGAGTTCCCCGACGCCCAACGGGAACGGCTGCTCTGCTCGTCAATCTCAGTAAGTCTCCATAGTCCTTCCTCTGACATCTAACACGTGAATAAAACACTGACTTTCACCATCAGATTATTTCAAATATCCATTTTCTGATGGAAGAAGCAACCTCTTGAACTGTGATCAGGCATCCCTTTTCTGATGGAAGAAGCGGCCTGCTGAGCTCTAATTAGACATCCCTTTTTCTGATGGAAGAAGCAACTGAGATGGAAGAAGAGGCTAATACAGTGCAGCATGATTCTAATTTCAATAAGTAATTTTCCTATCCCAATTGTCGCTACTCTTTGCTTATTCTCTTATAGAAATCATTTTCCAGTACTATTAGCCCCAACATTTTCTATGCACTTCCACAAGTCTAATGTTCATGTTGCTTTTACATTACAGAGTTGTATTGCCTAGTTTGGTACCTCATGTTGGCATGGAATTCAGAGATTCAAATGACGCTTGGGCATTTTGGCTTACCTACATTGGACAAAAAGGATTTGAGGTCAGAAAAAGGTACACAAACAAAAGGCCAACAAATGGCAAGGTCACATTGAAGGAAATATGCCCTAGAGGCAATAATAAAGTTATTATTTATTCCCTTATATCATGATAAATGTTTATTATTCATGCTAGAATTGTATTAACCGGAAACATAATACTTGTGTGAATACATAGACAAACAGAGTGTCACTAGTATGCCTCTACTTGACTAGCTCGTTGATCAAAGATGATTATGTTTCCTAGCCATTGACATGAGTTGTCATTTGATTAACGGGATCACATCATTAGGAGAATGATGTGATTGACTTGACCCATTCCGTTAGCTTAGCACTCGATCGTTTAGTATGTTGCTATTGCTTTCTTCATGACTTATACATGTTCCTATGACTATGAGATTATGCAACTCCCGTTTACCGGAGGAACACTTTGTGTGCTACCAAACGTCACAACGTAACTGGGTGATTATAAAGGTGTTCTACAGGTGTCTCCGAAGATACTTGTTGGGTTGGCGTATTTCGAGATTAGGATTTGTCACTCCGATTGTCGGAGAGGTATCTCTAGGCCCACTCGGTAATGCACATCACTTAAGCCTTGCAAGCATTACAACTAATGAGTTAGTTGCGGGATGATGTATTACGGAACGAGTAAAGAGACTTGCCGATAACGAGATTGAACTAGGTATTAAAATACCGACGATCGAATCTCTGGCAAGTAACATACCGATGACAAAGTGAACAACGTATGTTGTTATGCGGTCTGGCCGATAAAGATCTTCGTAGAATATGTGGGAGCCAATATGAGCATCCAGGTTCCGCTATTGGTTATTGACCGGAGACGTGTCTCGGTCATGTCTGCATAGTTCTCGAACCCGTATGGTCCGCACGCTTAAAGTTTCGATGACGGTTATATTATGAGTTTATGAGTTTTGATGTACCGAAGGTTGTTTGGAGTCCCGGATGTGATCACGGACATGACGAGGTGTCTCGAAATGGTCGAGACATGAAGATTGATATATTGAAAGCCTATATTTGGATATCGGAAGTGTTCCGGGTGAAATCGGGATTTTACCGGAGTACCGAGGGGTTACCGGAATCCCCCGGGGGCTTAATGGGCCATAGTGGAGAAGAGGAGAGGCGGCTAGGGCAGGGCCGCGCGCCCCTCCCCCTCTAGTCCAAATAGGACAAGGAGAGAGGGCCGGCGCCCCCCCTTTTTCCTTCCTCTCTTCCTCCTCTTTCCCCCCTTCTCCTAATCCAACAAGGAAGGGAGGGAGTCCTACTCCCGGTGGGAGTAGGACTCCTCCTGGCGCGCCTCCTCCTGGCCGGCCGCACCTCCCCCCCTTGCTCCTTTATATACGGGGGCAGGGGGCACCCTAGAGACACAACAATTGATTTGATCTTTTAGCCGTGTGCGGTGCCCCCCTCCACCATAATCCACCTTGATAATACTGTAGCGGTGCTTAGGTGAAGCCCTGGGTCGGTAGAACATCATCATCGTCACCACGCCGTCGTGCTGACGAAACTCTCCCTTAACACTCGGCTGGATCGGAGTTCGAGGGACGTCATCGGGCTGAACGTGTGCTGAACTCGGAGGTGCCGTGCGTTCGGTACTTGATCGGTCGGATCGTGAAGACGTACGACTACATCAACCGCGTTGTGCTAACGCTTCCGCTTTCGGTCTACGAGGGTACGTGGACAACACTCTCTCCTCCCGTTGCTATGCATCACCATGATCTTGCGTGTGCGTAGGAATTTTTTTGAAATTACTACGTTTCCCAACACACATCTTGTAGATTTGTTTGCGCAAATGAGGGTCATTGAACACAAGATAAAAGGGATTATTTAACAAAATGCCCTCGAGCTGAAACTAGAACCGATTATCAAGTCTACATGAATCTTAAAATGGATCGAAAGAAGGAAAATCTGAAAGTGTCTAAGTTGGTTTTGGAACACAATCACACACTACACCTGCCAGAAACCTTACACCTAATGGTATCACAAAGGAAAATTTCATAGTTGCAAGCATTTGAAATTAAAACGGCCGATGATGCAGGAATTGGGCCAAAAGCTGCACATGAATTGGCTAGTCGTCAAGTTGGTGGATCACTCAATCTTAATTATACCCTCCGTGATCACAAGAACTACTTGCATACCAAGCGCCAACGAGAAATGGCATATGGTCAAGATGGTAGCATGCTTAAATATTTTCAAGACAAAATTGATGAAAACCCGTCATTCCAATATGCATTGCAAATGGATTGTGAAGAACAAATATCAAACATATTTTGGGCTGATGCAAAGATGATCATGGACTATGCACATTTTGGTGATGTTGTCAGTTTTGACACTACTTTTGGAACAAATAAGGAGAGCAGACCCTTTGGTGTGTTTGTCGATTTCAACCATTTTAGAGAAACTGTAGTTTTTGGTGCCGCTCTCATGTATGATGAAACATTTGCATCCTTCAAGTGGTTGTTTGAGGCCTTTCTAATAGCTCATAAAGGAAAGGGGCCTAAAACATTCTGTACCGATCAAGATGTTGCAATGGGAAAGGCAGTTGGGGAAGTGTTTACAGAAGCATGGCATGGATTATGCACCTTTCACATTATGCAAAATGTTGTCAAACATCTACATGAAGAGAAGGATGAAGAGCTGAATGAAGAGAAGAAAAAAGAGAAAAAATGGGGAAGAAGAAAGGGAAGACGAAAGAGAAAAATGAAGAGAAGAATGAAGAGGAGGATGAAGAAACAAGTATTCTATTTGATTTTAGCGCGTGCATGTTTGAGTATGAAGACATTGCGGAATTTGAACAGAAGTTTGACCTCATGAGGAAAAAGGTGAGTAAGCAAACCTGGTTGGATAGTATATATAATTTAAAAGAAAAATGGATTGAATGTTATATGAAGGACATCTTCACATTAGGAATGAGAGGTACACAATTGAGTGAGAGTTTGAACAACGACTTGAAAATCCATTTAAAATCTGATTTTGATATCATCCGGTTCTTTAAGCATTTTGAAAGGGTTGTGCAAGGTAAAAGAAATAATGAACTGAATTCAGAATTTGAATCAAGGAAAAAGTTGCCTAAATTATTTATGAAGAGACCACCACTTATATTGGTGCAAGCTAGCAAGTTGTATACACCATGTATATTTGAAGATTTTCAAGGCGAATATGAAATATCTTTATCAGCTTGTGCCAAAGAATTGGATGATTGTAATGAATATCTTGTTGGAGATTTTACCTATGAGGAGGAGTATAAAGTTATCGGCGATCCTTTGAAGAAAACAGTTGAGTGCAGCTGCCGGCAGTTTGATAGAATTGGGATATTATGTGGCCATGCCCTGAAAATTCTTGATTTGATGAGTATCAAGTCACTACCGGCACATTATGTGTTAAAGCGATGGTCACGAGAAGCACGAAGCGGAACTGTACAAGACAACATGGGAAGAAATATAATCGCAAATCCAAATATGGATGCCATTCTTGGCTACCGATATATGTCCCTCAAATTTCAAAATTTGGCACATCGAGCAGCCAACTTTCAAGAATGCATCATGTTAGTAGATAGCACACTTGACATCCTTGGTAAGCAGATTGAAGAAAAAATTAGTGCATGCACAAGCACATCAGGGCACCCATGTACTATTCCCAAAAATGCTAGCCCACCAAATGACTTGTTGGCTAATGCACGCCTAAAGAAAAAGGATATCAAAACAAAAAGTGCAAAACAAAAAAGAAATTGGCTTGAGATGAAGCACAAGGCTAGGAAAAAGAGAGAAAACAAAACTACATCACAGTTCAAGGAAGAGGTATGTTTCTAAATAACTATTGTCTTTCAAGTGTTAATATTCTGCCCATTAATTCTCATAACCCTCAAATTTTCTTTCATTAGAAGAAACAAGAGGTTGGGGAAGAGGCATGTAGTGGTGTTGGACAAGTTGCAGATGTTATAGTTTACAAGGACAATATGAAGGAGTCTCAAGATTACAAGGACAAACTTAGCTTTACTCAACTTTTGATGGTAATCTTGCCCATATAATTAGTCTAGAAATTTAGGGGATGGCAATTATTCTTATAAATACTTACTTATTTAATTTAATTTCCAGGGACCAATTACAGATGATCTATTTACTGGGTCGTGGTGAAGTGCTACTGTTTTTGGGCAACCATGTGCTCTTTACTTGAATGAGAGCACAAACAAGCATGGTTTTGTGAAATTTGGCCATTCAGTTCAGTTTAGGTTCTAGTTGATCAATCAGTTTTTTCATGCATTTCAGAGATATACTCCCTGGGTTGGCATCTATTTTGTTCAATGCACCTGCAATTTTTGTATGCATGCTCATTTACATTCAGCAGCCAAAGCAGGCACATGACTTGCAAATCATTTTATTCTTGGAAGGACATGCTCACAAATTGTCAATAGCAGGTGCTATCCTCTCTAAATAACAACACCTGCTATATGCTTTCAAATTGACAACCTTATATCACAACAGTTCAATTCAGTGCATTTCTATCAGTTCTGTCCGATTTTGCACACACACTCTGTTTAATTACTGGAATAATTCTTCAGCCATAACAAACATTCAAGAAAGCAGGAACATTTTCCATACAAATCTGTTCAACTGTGCACATGTACAAGTACCACTCAAGTCGGACACATTCTGCAAATGTAGAAGTACAAACTAGAAGAGTAATTCAATCATAACATTCATTCAAAATGCTGCTGTAGCTTCTCTCTTTTTACTCTGGAAACATTCGTACATCAGGACACAATACAAGCAGCAGAGCAGATGCCCCGCAGAAGCCTTGACGAGGTTGGCTTCGTGGCCTCGGCAGCTCGGCGGCGTCGACGGCGCCGGCTCCGCAGCTCGATGGCTCCGATGCATCGCGCCCTGGACGAGGCAGCTGCTGGCTCCGCTACCTCCACTGCTAGGCGGCCTGTCACCTGGACGAAGCGGCGGCTGTCTGCCGCCTCCACGGCTAGGCGGCTCCTCCCCGCCGGCGAACTCTAAGGCAAGGCGAGAGTTCCTTTTTTTTAACGAGACGAGAGCTCAGGCGATGAATCGATGGGTGTCGTCGTGTTGGGCCGGATGGGCTGCTTGTGTTCGTGTGGACACGAACGGGAGAGAAGGAAAGAGCGCACCTCACAGCGAGTCGTCAGATCGCCAACGGACGATGCAACGCGTACTACTTCCCTCGGCAATAGATTGATCTAAGTCAGAGGATCTCGTTCCCGTTTTTGGATACTAACTGTGTTGAGTGTGACTTGGAAATACGTTTTTGCCCTTAGTGCATTTGTGTGACCAATAGAATGCAGTAAGCTAGAGGGCTGAACTGTAAAGTTTGGATAACCGGAGGGCTGAAAATGGAAACTATGGGGCCAATTTTGTGGATAAAAAGGAATGAAAGGACTATAATGAAACAATAATGACAAGATGAGGTTTCCAATCCACTCCCTCTTTGTGTTACAAATCGATCCATTTGTTTCTAATAGGCCATTGTCGTTGTCAGGAGCCAAGAGGGCATCCCTTCAACGACCAAGTAGTTCTGCCTCGCAAAAGAAAACCAAGTATTTCTGAAATTCTTTCAAGCCTAAAGCTCCATCAGCGCACTTATCAAATTATAAATCAGCATGAGTAATTGTCACATCAATCAACTACAAGAACAACCAAAAATTAAATTGTACCAGTTGTAGTATTCTCCTTGACAGTGCCCACAAGCATACCCCCAGTTGCAATCGATACGAGGAAGTCATAAATGAAACATAGCTGCTCTCCCTTCACCTATATGTCCTGCACCGCAAAAACCATGTTTGGCATACTGGTGGACATTACAAAACATGGTACAACATGAGCAAAAGTCTTGAAAGGACAGAAACCCATCATGTGTGTCTAAAACTACAAATGCATTTTTCCTAGGTTGAAAGTGTTTTTTTTTCTGACCCGGTGGTTTAAAGACACAAAAATAAGTTTAAAATGAAAGGCACAAGACAAAGTTTCACAGAACATCATTAAGATGCGTGTTTTCATAAAGCATATCAAATCATTTGCTAGCTGAATAGCCCTGGTAGAGCGGGCTTCAGCAGTGAGATCTCCAAATAGTGTGTCTTCCTCATGCATGATTACCACAAACTCCAACTCTGACACATTGGATTGTTTTCTGGAACTTATACTAACCACGGTTTGTCAAGTGTGGTCGTTGATTTTAGTCCATGCAGGAGAAAGTTGAAATGCACCAAATGACTCAACCATTGTTTTTCTGAAGGAAAGATAAATTGTAGATACATACATACGGCAAACTAAGAGCTTTCGACTATAAGTGTCTTTCTATATAGTATTACCGACCCAGAAAACTCTTTGAGGTGCACATCAAGTTTAGTACCTGGAATAATTCAAATTGTGCAGAGTTACGCAAGTACAGGAACTTGATGAACATACAGACTAGCTCAATACTTTTCAAGAACACTACAATTCTTGTGTGCCTATTATAGCAGTGTTTTATTCCAAAATAAATAGTTTTGATGCACTACACATCGGGATAAGCAACCGAACCCTCAATAGTAACAAAGTGGGTTACCTAATGCCATTGCTTTCGTTACAGTAGTAACAAGGTTCTCGCTTCGATCGGATTGAAGCCAATGATCACCTGAACCGAAACAACAAGCCTCTAAAATGTACAATATATTTGTATTGTTATTTAATATTCCATGTCCATCAAGAAAGGTGCATAAGGCCTTTTGCACATGGCAAGGTGACCGAGATTGGAGGAGACATGGTTATGACCTGTTGCACATAACCCATGCAAACAAACACTAGCCATGCGTTGCCCACCAACTTATCCACCGCTACCACACGGTGTTGGCTTATGTCCAGGTCAAGGAGTTTTGAACTTAAATACGAAAGTTATGCACTTGTAATTGAAGTGTTCTTCTGGAAGATGTTAAAATGGTATGTATAAGAAGATCTTACTTGCAAGGTGTTTTTTCTATACTATCTGCAAGGTGATCTTTCTTGAAAAACTTACTTAACACAAGTGTTGGAAATGGTAATCCTAAACTCAAAGAGCAAATTTTAATGCAATTCAGAACAAGAAAATTGCGATGGTAGATCTAGAATTAGACTGACTTGAAAATGTATAAATCAATTCTTGAATTAAGTACTCGCATCTATAATATGGCACAATGTATACACACTCAAAACAAAAAAGAAGTATCAAGACACTTTTAAAAGCTCATTCCATTGCATTAATTCTATATGAATCTGATAGGGAATGTGAGAAAGCATTATCATAGTTGTGCACCAATGGTAAACTTCCCAAAATTTCTTTTGCAAGCCGAATCCTTCTCCGAGGTCTTGTACTCTTGGTAGGTACCTACATGCTTATTTGCCAACACCTTGTTGCCTGCTTGCCTGATGGTGCATTTTGTGACTCTGAAGCCAGCTGAGATGGTGTATTCTGTAGATAGGAAACTAGCGCCAACATACCCGTTCCTCAGACTGTAAATTAAATGTTGTAAGGTATCAGTTGAACTGAAATGTCCATGGGTTAAATGTGAGAAAAGGGAAACTTTTGATACATGTGTCACACTACCTTCTATTTGTTTAACTGAAGGTTCTAATGTTGGTGGCGCATAAGCCTTAGGTGGTTGCGTCAATTAATTCATACTATGTATGTGAACACCCGGAAATCATGGTGTAGGACTGGTAGTATTAGTACATTTTATCTCTGGGGTGGTGTTGATATAGTTTTTGTACCAAACAAATATGCTAAAATTGATAATGTTTAGTGGAAATAATGAACACATCCTAGTAGTAAACTAAGTAATTCTATCATTGTAAGATCACTGGACCGGCAAAAAAAACAAACAACTAAATTTTGTACTTATATACCTATTCAATTTTTAACTACGGGAACAGTAATACAACAATCATGTGCCCCTTTATGACCCTAAAGAAATTGATATGATACTCAGACAAAGAAAACAGATAGGATATTTGTTGCTTGTGCAATGTAGATATTACCTGTAGTATAGAAATTTGTGTAGGGATAAAAGGTCTCATCACTTATGAGATTTCCTTCACAAATATTTCTGGTCTTCATTGACCCAACCTGGAGCATGAAGTTGCCACCCGTCGTAGATAGTACAATCAAAATTTTCTCCTCATCATACCCCGCTATCAGTACCATTACAATTATGCAATCATGGCCCATTCTACGTGGAACGAGATGATCCTCCAATTCAATGGTTTTCTGTAGCAACACCCATCTGACAACTCCACAATCTGACTTTCTCTGCCATAATTGAATGGTTAAAAATGACAAAACAACGAGTCCAAGTCCACCATCTTCCATCCGTAAGAGCTGAGAAGTCCCGAAGTCACGAAGATCCACATCACTTGGCATGTCAATCACACCAAGACTCTGCTTTTCCAGATCAAAGGCAAGGATCTCACCTCCATGAAAGTAAATTGCATTTTCGACCAGGATGTTGTGCCTTATGAAAATATTTGTACTCATAGTCACAATCGATAAAATATTGCCCCATACACCAGATGTTGAGTCATAAACACAAGCACATGTTTCCCTGTCTCTGACACTGACCATAACCAATTTAAAAGGGCTCAAGAAGCAATCGCCGTGCACATGCCCATCTTCGGGGTCAGCGCAGAGCACCGTAGCATGACAAAATATCTCATGTTTGTACCTGATCGACTGTGGAAATGTCACACGCCGCAGTTGTCCAGTGAGAGGATTCCACATGACAATCTGGCGTTGCCACGCGTTGATTAGGACAGTGAGGCCGTGGCGGCATCCCATGAAGTGCCATTGGTCTTGGGGGAGGTCGTGGCCCTGTGGAAGAGCAAATCGCGTTGCTGGGATGCGGTCAGGCCTATCCAGGATGGGAGTAAAGGTGCGGTTGCCCAAGGGCACAACCAAAAAGAAGCCGAGCAGAGGAGGTTTCTGGTGGTGCTTGCGAAAGCGGTGGGGGAACTTGGGGTCAGAGAGGATGCGGTGCCAGCGTGTGCAGACAAGGGAGGCACGGGGGAGGGAGGATGGCTGAGGAGGGAGACGGAGGAGGATCTCTTGGAGGAGGTCCTCATCTTCCAGCGGATGCATCGTTGATGAGGATTGGCGGCGGTTCATCCAAGCGAACCATCTTCGATCTGCACACGGATTAAAAATTCTCCCTTGATTAATAACACAAGATTCAAGATCCATGGTTTTGATTGAGACTCACCCGCTAGTATCCGTGGTGTTGGATCCATCATCAACCCAGATCCATCCATCCGTGAAGTTAGGGTTCATACGACAAGAAGAGGGGGATGGGGGCACATATAAATAAACAGAAGAGAGAGTTTCTTATTTGGCCGTAGATAGAAATATGGTTCTCTATTTGGCCCTCAAATAATTTTTATTCCATATATGGCACTCGGTCTATTTTTTTCTACTATGAAACTTTTGCCAATTTTTGGTACTAACCGTGTCAAGTTAGATTTGAAAAGATGGTTTTTTCCCAAGTGTAGTATCTGGCGAAATATCAAAGGAATACAGACTAGAATGTAAAATACAGTAAGCCAGAGGGCTGACCGTAAAGCTTGGATAACCCGAGGGGTTAAATAAAAATTACGGGGACATTTTCGTGGATATCAGAGAATGAAAGAACTAAAATGAAACAATGATGAAGAGATAATGTTTTCTTAAGAATCGATCAATTTGTTTCTATACACAGACCACCATCATCATCGGGAGCCAAGAGGGGGCTCGCGCTGCAGTCCTGGAGGTTGTCGCCCAAGCGCTGAATTGCGCTCCCGTAGAGAGGGTTGTTTCATATCCCTCCAACAACCAAGTACGAAATGGTTTCAAGCCTAAAACTCCGATAACACACGTACCAAATTAGATGTTAGCATGAGGGAGACATAAATCAATTGCAAGAACAACCATCAATCAGAATATACTCCTTGACAGTATACCCTCGACAGTAGAATTTGTTAAGGATAGCGAGCAATCATTCACGGAACGTAGCTGCTCTTCCTTCACTTGGACGTCCTGCATCATGGTCTTAAACTCATTAACAACGATGTTGGGCGTGTTGGTGGATATAACAAAATATGCCGCCAGCAAAAGTCTTGAAGGATAAAAAAAATACCCATCTTGTGTGCCCAGATGCAGTTTTGCCAGGTGGATAATTCTTCATTTCTCTCCGGACCGATGGTTGAATGAAACGCCTTCAGACAAGTTTCCTGATGAAAGGCACAAGGAAGAGTTTCACAGAACTCGGTAAGATGCATGTTTTCATAATAAAGCATATATAATTCAGCAGCTAGTTGAATAGGCCTAGTAGAGCGGTCTTCAACAAAGAGATCTCGGAATAGTGCGTCTTCCTCATGACTAGCTAGACTCCAACTCCGGCACACCACCTTGTTTGTGCAGTCGACGAGATCTTTGGGGTTGGCCTGGCTGGTATTTCGGGGTGGTGGCCCCGGATGTTTGGCGCGACGGTCGTGGTCTGCAAGAGGCCGTCTCATGTAGCAAGAGCTAAAAGGCGTTCGTGCCGTGCGACGTTAAAGCTAGTGCAGGAGCGGGGGACGTCAGAGTGGCAGCTCCGTACCCGTGTGTGTGTGTGTTTGGTGCGACTGTTTCCCAGTGTCGTCTGGTCGACCGAGGCTAACTTGCTTGTGCAGATTTTTGGCCCTGTTTTCCTGATAAAACGGGTCACTTTGTTTGGTTTTTGATTCAGTTTCCATACAAATCTGATCAAATTTCCTTTTGAAACGAGAACAAATTCAGGTGGGGGAGTGCTCCCACGGTGACAGTCTTAAAAAAAGTAACAAACTTTAGTAGTATGAGCAAGGTCTTTCCATACTATTTACCCATAAAACTCTTTGTAGTGCAAATGAAGGATATAGTACCTTGAATAATTCGAACTGTGCATAGTTAAATAAGTACATGAAACACAATACAAGTTGTCTAATGTACACCAGTTGTAAAAATTTCCATGTCCATCCAGCCAAGGAGGAATCAAGTTGTCTAATGTACACCAGTTGTAAAAATTTGAGTTTACAGAAAAGTTCTATCTCCCTGCTTTATAGATAAGTTAACGACCATAGAACCCAAAGCATAGAACACAGCACCAAGCCACACACACCTAAGGCAGGATACAATGGTGCGGAACAACTACACCCCGCAATCCAGTCCAAAGAATCTAAAGGTATGCAATAAAAGCACTGCTTGAAGTTGTCGTAGTGCTCCACCATGACCGAGTCACGGCGCAGAGATGAAGCCGCACTTGAGGAACCATGGACTCCAATGCGGCACCTCCAGGAAGGGTACGCCATCAAAATACCACCACCTCCCAATCCAAAGGATGATGGTTTTCCCCCCGTGCAACACGAAGGATAGAGCAGCCGCAATGGCATCGCTACGAAGGAGACGACGCCCGCCACCGCTGTCGGCCTACACCGCTGTCGACGAACACAAACACAACATTGCCATCGCACGCCGAACAGCAGCCACAACGCTGGCCGCACGGCCATGGCAGCCAGCCTACACCCAACTCGCGAGCTCCACCCACGAGCACCTGGGGACTCCTACCACCAGGGCCCCAGCCGCGGCACAAGTATGCCACCGACCGGTGCAGGGAAGTAGACCCCTTCTTCCACCCCAGAACGAGCCCAGGAAGGGGGCCCAGCCGGCAAGATTCACGCAGGGGAAGGTCACCGGCAGCCACCCCACCACTCCACCGGGGACCAGGGTCACTGTCACGACCGATCTGACCTCACCAGATGTAAGGCCAGGAGGCCCCGGAATGCCCCTGCCATCACCGGCCGGCCATCGATGGGTCGTGCCTTGAGCTGCCCTCACTTCCCATCAGGGTCCGCTACCGGCAGCAGAATAATTTTAAATGCAATACAGACCTGATGAACATACAAACTAGCTCAATAATTTTCAAGAACACAGCAATTCTTGTATCTATTGTATCAATGTGTGGTTCCAAATAAACAGTGTAGATGCAATTCACGTTGGAATAAGAAGCTGAACTCTTGAAAGTACCGAACTGGGTTACCAATTGCCATTCCTTGTAGCAGCATTGAGGTTCTCTCTTTAAACGGTTTGATGCCAATGATCACCTGAACGGAAACAACAAGTGTCTAAAATGTTCATCAGATTTGTATTGCATTTAAAATTCCTTGTCCATCGAACAGAGAGAGGATCAGGTTGTCTAGTGTACAGCAGTGTCAAATTTTGCGATTTTCACTGTCCATGCGACCTTGTTACATCCATGGTCGTCAAAGTACGTAGTGGGATTGTGTCCTCAAATTAGCAACTCATTTTAAAGAGGAACTCCACATTGGTAACCAGAACAGTATTTGCAAATGAAAGCAAATAACATAACTATTAGCAACTTGCAGATGTGCGCTAAGTCGGCAACACTAGAAGCAACTCTTTTCAAATAAAAGATACCAGGACTGTAACAAACAGTTCAGATGCAGTACATCATAGCAGCATCTGGTCTAGTTACGTCTAACATCCTAAACCGGTACAAAACCTGCCACTGACTCAAAACTCACCCTATAAATACCATACTATTGTACTTGCTTCCCTAAGACAGTTCCTCCTGCCGCATACGCCAAACAGACCAGTCTGTAGCATCAGCAGTGTAGCAGGGGTCACTTCTTTGATCCAAGACCTTCATCTTCTTGTGGCGCCTCTGTTCGAAGAAAAGCAGAACAAAGATCAAGATAGAGAAATAATTAAGCATGACAAGATCTAGACAACTAGCCGTACAGGTTAAGCACGAAAATCAACTGTTGCACGATCCTCGAATGTCAAAATTGGTTATTAGTAGGGTCAACCAAGATAAATACTACGGAGTACAAAGTGTGCCAATCGAGTAACTATTCCACGAGAAAAACTTTTATTAAATAAACGTAACACACTTTCAGATTTTGAAGTGGGAATCAAAAGACTACTTCAAATATTGGATAAATACAAGGACATAATGGTATCAACAATTTTACACAGATAGTGATGGCCAAGCAACTCAACGTCATGACAATCGAGACAAAGAAACAAGCAATTCGATATCAATAGCTACAGTTCTATCTATTTGTTGTTATTATACCATTAACTACTTTGGTAACAAATAATGATATAGTAAAATTAAATTGTCAATATCATCACCATCCAGACAAAGAAACAAGCAACTTCACTTATTTTTAAATGTCCAGTTAACCCTTGTGAAGAACAACGATATCAATTCAAACAGTTATCAAAAGTACTATGAATGACTCTTAGCAAAATAATTGACCGGACTTTGTTATGTATGCAATGAAGAGAACTTGTATTACCTTTAGTATAGAAATTTCTATATGGATAACACATTTTGTAACACCAGTCTGTTTCGGTACCAATATGCCTAAACTGCATTGAGTCAAGCTGGAGCATGAAGTAATGACAAGATTCGAAACATAGGAAGATCACATTTGTGTCCTCGTCATACCCCATCATCACAACACATCTTGCTTTAGTCAGGAACACCGGATGTGAAATTTGGTCATCTAATTGAATGGTTTTCTGTAGCACCCACGAAACGATGTCATCGCAGTTGGATTTCCTCGCCCAAAGTTGAATGTTTATGGTTTTTGAGCAAACGGCTAGGCCAAGGCCACCATCCTCTGTTTGTAAAGGCTGAAAATGCCAGCAGTTGACGCCAGCATAGGCGCCTGACGGCTTTTCAATCACGGCAAATGTCTGCCTTTCAAAATCAAACTGAAAAATTTCGGTGGTATAAAGCAACCAACAAAGTGTATTTCCAACGTGGACGCTGGTCCTGTTCCTGTAAACTGAACATCGAGCCGGTGTTGACATAATTTCTCCCCATAAACCAGACTTGGATTGGTAGAGACATGTGAATGCCTTTGCTTGGTTAGGATAGTACCCAACTAATACTAGCATAAATTCGCCCTGCACCAGAAGATTGTCAGAGGCGGAGCAGAGCACCGCGGCAGTCTCGACACGGCAAACCGGGTCATGGTTGAGCCCCCGCGGAAAAGCCACGTGGCACTGGACATTGGTGATGGGGTTCCACACGAGGATCTCGCAGAGTGCATCAAGAAAAAGGGCAACACCGTGGCGGCAGTAGACGAGGTTGAGGTGGCGAAGACGAGGGATGGAGCTCGTAATGAGGGTGAAGTCTGACATCGAAGTGAAGCTAGCCCCTTTATATTTTTTGACGAAGTAGCCCAACAGAGGAGGCTTCCGGTGGTGCTTGCGGAAGCGTTGGACGAATCGACGGTCGGCGAGGATGCCACGCCAGCGCTTGCAGACAAGGGAGGCGCTGCGGAGGGACGACGGCTTAGGAGGCAGGCGGAGCAGGATCTCCTCCAGGAGGTCGCCGTCATCCAGCGGCGCTGGCGAGGAACGGCGGCTCATCGATCCAGGCCCGATGTGGCGCCTGGCGTGGGATCGCCCTTATTACCACCACCCCTGTGGCTCCACCGTCACACAGTCGACGGCTGCGTGCTGACGGCTGGAACCCCGAGTCGCCGCCGGTGGGATGTGGGACGGGCGGCGGCTGGCGTCCGTGGGTTCTCGAGTCGGTCTCAGCAGTTTCCTTCCGGAAGATCCACACATCCGGCCCAGTTCAGGCCCAGATGAAGCGAGCTGGGTGGATCCCGTCTACTGTTTTTTTTTTCTGCGATAAATTTATTCACCGTTGGTCTCCAAAGACCAGCCGATGTTAGCCTACCAACTTCAGCAACGAGTAATCCAACAAGAAAAATTTCACAACTTACCACACCAAACGCTTTTCAGCCAATTCACCCATGATGAAGTAAGAACTAGCCAATTATATTTCTCGTAACTGAACTGCATAGCTCTTTTGAGATTGGGGACTGCGAGACAATATTGTTTCTCTTCCACTATGATGGTTGTTAGTTGCATTCGGCGTCACAATCGTTCAGGTCAACGCACGCACACCCTACCCCTATGAGCATCTTTGAGAGACTGAGCCGGTATATCATCTTGAGATTGATGAAGTCACTAAAGGTGCCTCTCGTAGTCAACAGGAACGTCTCCTCACACTGAACGCGCATCGCCGAGTATCCTAAAATAAATCAGGAAGAAATACGAGCACCAGGAGCTACAAGGCATCTGTGTCGTGGGATGTTATGGTTCATGCCGGCGCGGCAACTCCATACCTGGGCGTGTGTGTGTGTTTGGTGTGACTGTTGCCTAGTGTCATGTGGTTGACCGCGGCTAACTTCCTTGTTAAGCTCGGGAACAGGGGATGTGAAATTTGATCGTTTCCAAATGAAAAAATGTTCCTATTTTTTTTTAAAAAGTAGTTATGTACAAAAGATGTTCATATTTTAAAAAGGGTTGATGCTAAAAAATTATTCAAAGATTCAAAAAGGTTTACGTTTTCAAAAAAAGTTCTAGTTTTTAAAAATTATTTGAATTATTAAAAAAGTTTCACATTTTAAAATGTACTAGGTTTCTTGTAAAAAAACTCATGTTTTGAAGTTTCAAAATATAGTCTCACGTCTGTCACTGCTGATGACTTCATTAGGTTCCGGTCGATTAATAGCCACGAGGTTTAATCATGTCAAGTGCAGTTACTCTTGTGTTTGATCCCAAGCACCAACACATTTTTGGGATTTTTAAGGTTTGAACTGACACAACAGGCAAAAAAAAAATGTCGCTCAACAAAGAAAAAATAGACGAAAAACAAACAAAGGGCAACCTAGATGTGAGGTATTATCTCACATCTGGATGTGACATAATCAAACCCTTATATATGGTCATTTTTGCATATATGAGACAGATGAAGATGTAAAGGAGTATACAAGTACACCTCACATAGATATAAAAGGTGTAATATTCAAAAAGATGTTGGTCAAAAGTCACATGTAATCAAACCCTTGATATGCTACTCGAAAACCTCCCCAAGAATAATCTAACAAAAAAAATATAGAGCACCAAATGTAGATTAACTTGTAGAGTTTTTTAATCAATTTTCAACAGTCAATTATTATTCTTTGACATTTTAGTTCGTTGCTAAAACAAATTCTCACACTACAATTTCAATCAAAATTCAATACTTTTGACAGCCTCCACAAAAGCTCTTGGTCTCTGCTATAGCTTTCCTTATCGTGCCATCATCTAAGATAATTGTGATCGTAGATAGCACTTGACAAGTGCCTTGTTACAGATAACTCTACTTGTGTTGAGACTGCAGGTATATCTTGCTCCCGCAGGGGGGGGGGGGGGGGGGGCTCGGGGGGGGGGGGACCCTAGCCGCCGCCGCCATCTTCTCCATCCTCTCCCCTACCGCTGCTGTAGGACGCCGGTAGGCAAAGCCTGCTTGGCCGACGGTGCTTGCGGGGATGCCTTCTCACATTGAGACCTCTCGCGCGGGGAGCACTCCAACGCTGCGCGGCGCTACGGCCCTAGACGACGCGGCTTAGGAGGCGGAGCATCGAAGCCAGAGTGGCGGATCCGGGTGCTGGTGGTGGTGCTGCCGAGGTGGTCGCATGGGCGGGGCGGCGATGAGGTCCTGTCAGGGCAGCGCGGAGGCGCAACTTCTCATCGGCAGCCCGGCGGTGGCGTGGCCCTAGTTTTTCTTCTCAGGTCAATTCATCGATATTCCTGGTATCAATCCTCATCGATCTGGCCGTCGACGAGTTCCGGAAGTTTCCAGGGGAGATCTAATTGGTTTGGTGAATGCCCGTGGATTTCTGGATCGGAGGGGTTCCGGTTGTGTGTGCGTGCATACATTTGTCTGTCGGCTTCAAGAGGGCGCGACGCGAAGCTCAGCTTTATGTCTATACTATGGGACATGCCTTCCTCTAGATTTTTGTGGTAAGGACAGAGAAGGGGAATGTCATGGTGGCTGAGATTGGAGGACATGAAGATGGGACAGAGAGGTGTCTTGGATGCGATGAAGTTGCTTCATAGGCTGTTGCTCGAGCATGGCATGCGGGGCTGTGTTCCTGTCCATCTTCGACACATAATCATGTGAGCCTGGTGCTTCGTGACTTGCAGTAGCGGCCTTGGAAAGTGGGGGCGACAACACTGGAGGACTTCATGTTGGTGGTACTCCCCAAGTGCCGGTTCTCACTTCTCACGGTGAAAGCCCAAGGTCTGACATTCATTGATTGTACCTGACAATGGCCTTGTCGAAGGCATTGTTTTGAGAACTCGGACTATCTTCAGGATGAAAACCCAAGATCAGTTGGCCGAGCGACAACGGTGCTGCACTGTTCCCTTGTTGGAGGCGTCGGTTTTGCAGAACCTCGTATATAGTTCGGGTGCTGTGTTTGGGGGTGGTTTGTGTGTTGCTGTTGTGAGTGATTAACCACTGTGGCGGTGCTTTTATTTATCTATTCTTCTTTCTCTTTTTCTTTTAGAACGTTGTGTGCATCCTTAATGTCTAGATGGCATTTTGTTGGTGTAGATGCTGGGTGTAATTGATATCTTCATGATATTAATATATCCCCTTTGTCAACAAAGGTATATGTTGCTCTTATTGATTCTGACCAAATAACTTTACATGATAGCTTGTATAAATTTAAGCAACTCCAATAGCTTGTGTTCAGTTTCTTTGTTTAAAATAACCATGTGATCACACAACAACCATACAGCTACTTTAGAGAAGGGGGGTGGGGGGACGACAAGGACTCATACCGCTCCCCCAGCAGGCACGACTCGAATGTAGACTTCACCTCATAGCTATTGGCCTCCCACACTGGGGGGTGGGGGGGGGGGGGGTTCCATGGATTTCCCCTGCACATGGGGTGGTTTCTGTTAGAGCTCCCCCGGTGTGGTAGTGCGCAGTGGTGCGCGTGCCAGTTGGTAGCCGCAACTACGCCATAGCTAGTCCCCTGTTTTCCGTGGATCACAGATCTGCCATGGAAACACCTTCTTATAGCCGCTGGTGGCCTTCGCCTTCCACTTTGCTCGAGCTCAGCCCATATCCATTTCTGTGTCATGCTTGTGCCCTGCTTTCTAGCCCATTGCGGTAAATAGATGGCTTGCACCAGCTGATCAGGTCATGCGACGATGTTTGGCGGTGATGGTGATGCCCTAAGCAGAGGCTTTGTACTACGATGTGTATCTTTATAATGACATAGATATATGAAACAAAAAGTGAGGCGATACAAGTATCTTCAACGGATCCTAAACCCCCAGTAAACCCAGATATTGGGGGAGTTATGCCAAGAAATTTGCTCCAATGGATCCCCAATCCCCAATATTTTATTGGCATGCCCCACTAAAACAACACAACTCCCTCAATATGGAGGGAGTTTTGGCTTCTCCTAATTCTTTCTCTAATACATGCGATGTTATCGCATGGTCGCCGATGCTCCCCACTACCACCCTGGCCGTAGTCTACGCTGTCATCACCGTCGACACGCCGGCGCCTCAAGTGTTCTCCGCCGTGGTCTAGAGAGAAACACATGATATTGGAAAGTGCCACCTGTATGATAAGCCCAGTATGGTGGATTGATGTCTTTACCGAGGATCTGCCACAGTACGACACCTACAAAAACTAATAATAAATTTATTAGAAGAACCCCCATAACCATTTTAGAAAAGTGCTATCGAGGAACTGTTATGGATGCTCATGCAATCTAAAATGTTTGGAACTATGCGTGGATTCCCTTTCGCAGTGGGGATGCCGACGGCTGCATGCCAGGTAAGGAGGGAGTACGTCGTACAACCTGGGCCATATATGCGTGCCTCCAGGTGCTGGGTCTGCATCGACCCTGTATCGTGCCAAAAGCCATTTTTCATCATGGACAATATGCACTACTTTATTCCCTTTTTGAGCGATATAATGTTTCCATTTCAGCCCACGCGCCGGAGAGACCACACGCTGCATCTGTATTTCTGTGCGCCGTGTGTTGCATTTTGGGGGATCAGGTCCAGGCCGCTGCAAATATCTTTTTCAAACGAGACGATATTACAACTTTACAAGACGCCCAGACATGTTTGCTCTTTCTCAGTCTCTTCCCTTTTTCTTTGCTGGTGCCGCGTATATGTTCTTTTCTTTTTCTTGCTGAGTATATTAGCAATATTTTTATTAATTTAATCCATGAATAAATCATAAGCATGGCATTGACAGAATTGATCACACATGCTGATTACGATCTAGATAAGCACGTACTACGCGCACATACCTAACACTGCTATGACAGAAATAAATAGGCGAGGGATAAACGTACTATATCTTCCAGTAGGCTAGGCAGAAGCCGCAGCGGTGGCAATGATCTCTTAGGCAGCCTTCATTTTGGCTTCAAGTTTCTCGGCGGCGAGACGGTCAACTTCGTTGGTGGTGGACATGGTGATAAAGAAGGTGACGCGGAAGTAGAGAACGCAGACGAACGGTGGCAAGCAGTTGCGTAGGAGACACTCTTGAAAAAACTAATTGCCCCTCTCCCATAAAGGATGTAGAGAGGCGGGGTTTCGAAGGCCTGCTCCCTCGTCAACCGTGTACGCGGGGGACGTGGTGGTATCACCGATGGCAGCAGCAGCAAAAGGAATGACAGAGGACATGGAGGCAGAGTATATGCGACAGTGGACATTCAAAAATTACCAAAATCAGTACATGACAAAAATGTGGTGGTGGATAGAACGCCTACTAAATCTGAATGAAGACGAAGAGTTTACGTAGTTGTGTTCCACGATAGAGTATAGGACAATGTCTAATGAAGCAAGATCAACTAGTAAATTGTGTCGAATTCTATATATACTTGTTTGTTCAACTTAATGATCAATGTCATGGTTTTGATGCTGCAGAACTATTATCTACAAGGTTTTCGGTTTGCGTATTGCGTCCCATTTAAGAGAAAATTTCATGGTAATATATACATATATACTTATTTAATTTTGCATTTTCAGTGTTGTATTTCAAAAAGGGAGTGTACCCCGGCCTCTTCATTTTTAGTGTTTATTGGTAATATTTCACCTATGCATATGTTAACCATGATTTTGATGTCTACATTAAAGGGCCCCCAAGTTAGAGTTTGGCCCCGGGCCCCTGAATTCTCAGGACCGGCCCTTAATAAATATAAGGTAATCCGAGATGTTTGAAACACTGCATTCCCTTAGCAGTGGGGGAGAGGCAAGGCTGCTTTCATTGTAGGGCAGGAGGTCGGTTTGTCCAAATATTTGTCCACTACGTACAACAGGCAGAAAGTGAAACATTCTTCCATGTACCTCCAGGCTCGAGCTGTTTAGACTTGAAAGGAACTAAAGGGAAAAAACTAATTTTTTAAACACAAAAAAGGAAAAAAGAAAACTAGGTATTGAGGAAAGCAGACAAACATCCAATAATGCACTGGAAAATTGCAAGAAAAGATAGAAGGCAATATAGAAATAAGAAAAGAGAAACATAACGACAAGCAAGTGTTGAAAATATTTTTTAGTATAATGTAAGCTTAGTGTACATAACCAACTGTGAAAAGTACAACAAGATAAATGCAATTTCAATAGTAGTGTGAACCATCATCTACATGAGGGACCAATCCTTTTGATCTGTAACTCATATAGACGTGTTAACACCCGATCGAGTCCCAGTCGCTGGTTTTCTCCCCTACCATTTGGCGGTTAGGGAAAACATTCCCCTCAAAGCATCAATGGTGCGTCCGTGGATTCGCCTCCCCTCTGCCTACTGTATTAGCGGCTGGTGGTAGGGAGGGGAATGTTGATGCGTTCGCTCGGGCTAGTAGTATATGTTACGGTTTTTTAGTCCTCACAAGTGTGGCGCTTGGGCGGAGAGCAGAACTTCTTCGAGTTTTCCATCCAGACTCCGTTCACATCGAGTTCGTCCATCTAGACGTAGTCGACGGAGCTCTAGCATAGATTCTTTTTGTCTCCTTGGGGCGGCGAGGTTAGGTCTTCTCATCATGTGTTCACGGCGGTGAGATTTTGGGTCATTTGCTTCGGATATACTCAAGGGTTCAATGACGACGACTGCATCCCCAGGGCGCTAGTTCTTAGGAACGTGTGTACGAAGACTTCCTGGTTGTCATTGACAAGGCCAAACCAGCTCCGGTAGGGAAGCGGCGACAATGGCTCGTTCATGCGGTGATAGTTACCGTTTTGTGGTCTAGAAATTTGGATGTAATTATTATTATGCTTGAGGTGCTTTGTACTTCATGATCTTTTATATCTAAATTTTTTTTGAAAAAAAATGTACAGACCACAAATGGCCACCGCTTGCTGACCTCAAAAAAAAAATCTTGTCTTTCATCAAATCAAATATCTAATGTGCTATACATTATACAACACAGGCTAACGGAGAACCGAAGACAAGTAAACCAAACGAAGGAATCTTCTGTGTGCTGGAGTAGAGATTGATCGGTCAAAAGATACACGTAACCAAACAATTGACATGCTACTAAAAAAGATCCCCATGTGTCTTCTATTTAACACTGTATAAAGGTAGCTGTCCACATACTTATACATACACTCACCCCTAGGAACGGACGCATGCACACACTATCTTTAAGAACCTTTAAAATACTGAGCCGGCATAATATATTGAGACTGATGAAGCTATCACATGCATATTCATAGTTGACTCGAATGTCCCGTCCCACTAAGTGAACATGGCCAGAAAGTTAAAAAAAATCCAGAAAAATGCCAGTACCAATCTCAAGTCTTGGACTTAATTTAACCCTGCTGCGCTGGTTCGACCACAAGCAACATAATCATCTGAGCTACACGCTGTTCGCAAAGCTCGCTATGAGTCATCAAATAGGAAATGCATAGAGCACCAAAATGTAGATTATCTTGCACTTCCTCCGTTTCTAAATATAAGTCTTTTTAAAGGTTTCTATATGGACTACGTACAGAGCAAAGTGAGTGAATCTACATTCTAAAATCTCCAAAAGGCTTATGTTTAGGAACGGAGGGAGTAGATTTTTTTTTTGAATTTGAATGGTCAAGTATTATTCTTTCACATTTTGGTTCATTGCCAAAATGAAATGTCCAGTTCAATTTGGAAAAAATAATCCAATACGTTTGGTAGCCTCCAGGAAAGCTCTCGCTTTCCGCTATCTTCTATGATAACTGTGATCATATAATTCAACTTGTTTCAAATAACTCAACTTGTGTTGAAACCGTATGTGTATCTTTCTCTCATTGATACAGACCAACTAGCTCCATTCATCGGCGTCAAGCTCACCTTGTTGCCGCGCGACTCGTGCGCCGACTTCACCTCCAGGCCATCGGCCTCTCACACCCCGCCAACGGGGATAGACCGCATGGTAGCGGCGGGGAAAGATATCTCATTGAAAAGTGAGACCCATATGTTAAATTTGGTATTGGTTATGCGTTTATTGGGGATCTGGGACAACATCATACCTACAAATCTCAATAAATATACTGCGAGGGCCATAATAGGGAATTGTTATCAAAGAACTGCTAGATATGCTCAAGCACTTCAAAATGTTTGGAACCATACATGCATTCCCTTGTCGTTGTGGGGATGCCAAGGGCTGCATGCCAAATGCACGCCTCCAGCTGTTAGGTCTGCATCGACGCTGGAACCCAGCCAAAAGAACAATACTGGACGTACATGCACTCACGTATCTAGGCCACACGGACCTTATCGATCCGAGACACACACCACACGACATTTTGCATGGACTACATATATATGCTGCATGAGTGCATTCGCACACAATAATGCAAGATACTACTACTACCGTCCATAGAAATGTTCTCCACGTCCGGGGGGGCCCAGAATTTTTTTATCTATTTATTTAAGGAAATCTATATATGTGCTCCCCTGCTACATACAAACATCACACGTCTTCCATCTCTATAAATACAACATGCCTTCCACAATCTCTTGCACACCAGAAAGTACGCATGGTTATCATGCAAACGGCAACAAGGCCTCTCGTAGGTGCACATGGTGCTCCGTTTGCTCGGCGGGCGGCGCTGGTTCCAAAGGCTCGCCGGCAACCGGGCAGCCCTCGCCGCACCTCAAAAATAGGCAGCAGCAGCACCAGCTCCACCACCACCACCACCACCAATTTATCCGAAGCCAATGGGCCGGCCACCAGCACGGTTGCCCGCCCTGACCTCCACTTTGACCTTAACCAGGCCGTCGAGCTGAGGGCCACTGTGACGGTAAACATGAAAAATTTCTGGTTAAAAGAGGATATGCTTGATCAGGCGCTTGATGTTTTCCACAATCTCTTTACACAAAATTGGTTGTACCTCGAGCTCGTTAGCTCCGAATTGGATCCAAGTGAGAAACCTCCCCTCTCCCTTCTATTACGTGATCTCTCTCTCTCTCTCTCTCTCTCTCTCTCTCTCTCTCTCTCTCTGTGAACGCGTTTGTAGGTATTGGTGTATTTTTCCGTAGACTTGGTGAAATTTAAACAAGTCAGGGCTATATCTGTGCAGAAACAGGACAGGAGTGGGATGTAGTCTCCGGCAAAGTCCAGCACTCACGGAGCCTGGAGGAGGACTGGCACATGTACGATGCTAGCTTCATGGTGCCGGCATCGTTCGGCCCCATCGGCGCCGTGCAAGTGAAGAACTACCACTACACGGAGATGTTGTTAGGGGACATTAAGGTCTTCCCAGCCGGGGAGAACTCTGGGTCGTCCGCCGTTGCATTATTCCACTGCAACTCCTGGATCAACCCCTCACAGTACAGCCCTGAAAAGCGTAGTTTCTTCCCTCTCGAGGTCGGTTGGTGTTCATTACACTTCGCCATGACCGGATTTACTTCACAAATACACACTACTAGGTAGGAAGCAAATACGTGCGGCGAGCGCTTAGCTTACCTTACCATTTACATGCGGGTGCCGCGGTGCAGAACTCGTACCTCCCGTCGCAGACTCCCAAGGGCGTGGAGAGGCTGCGCGAGAGCGAGCTGGTGGCCCTTCGTGGCACCGGCTACGGCGAACGCAAGGCATACGACCGCATCTACGACTACGATGTGTACAACGACCTTGGGGACCCCTGCAAAGACAAAAGCACCAATCGGCCTGTACTCGGCGGCAAGGAGCACCCCTACCCACGACGCTGCCGCACAGGACGTCCGCACTGCCGGAAATGTACAGTATTATTAGTATTACTGCCCCTCGAAGCCGCAACCGCTTTACTATATACTATCAGTAGATGAATGAAGGAATCTATTGTGCAGATCCGTTGTCGGAGACAATACCACCCAAGGGGGTATCCATTTATGTTCCCGAGGACGAAAATTTCACGGAGCGCAAGGAGTTAGCGTTCAACACAAAGTTGTTCATGTCGCTGCTCCACGGGATATGCAGGATTATGAAGCGGTCGAAGCACAGTAGCCAGAGTTTCCCCACCTTGGAGGCCATTAACGCGATGTACGACGACGAGTTCAGGAACCAGCCACTGCAGCCAGACGGTGGAAAGTTCAAATTTATCGCCGAATTTCTCGAGAAGGAGGCGCTTCTTCTCTTTGAGAAGGAAGGGGCAGAGTTTCTTGAGGGGATACGCAGAGTCTTCGAGTTTGAAACGCCCGAGATTCACGACAGTACGTACGGATCGAGTGCTGCTACTAGTTTTAGCTGCCACTGTTAATTTTTGGACCCCGAATCTGCCACTCTTATTAATTTGTGCTCACGCAGTCTCAAAAAAATGTGAATATACTCACACGACCTAAAAATGCAGGGGACAAGTATGCTTGGTTCAGAGACGAGGAGTTTGCGCGTGAAACCCTTGCCGGGGTGAACCCACTGAGCATCCAACTAGTCAGGGTAGGTACCTTGTTTCTAGCCTTCACTGCACCATCGAATTATATATCTGATGGACCATCACCGTATTCTCTAAGTGGATGATCTCCACCTATGTACTTCTGTCAACACCCAAACAAACATGCCATCTCAACTTACAAAAATGCCTGAAAAAGCTCCTCATGATAAAAGCCTTTCCATTCAATTATGTCACTGTATCGAATAATTATTTTAATAATCGAACTCATTATATGTCTTTTTCAGTTTGAGTTAGCATGCATACTATAATTCTGCATATTTATGTGCCATGCATATACAAGCAAATCTCATCGAATGATATATTATATGAACCAATTGGATATCATCTACTCCCTCCGTCCCATAATGTAAGACGTTTTTTGACACTATAGTATGCATGAGTAAAACTATGTATGCAGGAATTGCCTCTGGTGAGCAAGCTGGACGAGAAAATCTACGGCCCGGCGGACTCCTTGATAACTAAAGAGGTGATTGAAGAGCAGATCAACGGTGTCATGACAGCTGAGGAGGTGAGATCGAATTAGCAATATATCACCAAAGATATGGTTGAAGAGCAGATCATAGTAACAATTGATGCATGCAGGCCGTGGCTAAGAAGAAGCTGTTCATGCTGGACTACCACGACTTGTACCTTCCATTTGTCAACAAGGTGCGCCAGCTCGAGGGCACGACCTTGTACGGGTCACGTGCGCTCTTCTTCCTAGCCGGCGATGGCACGCTCCGGCCCATCGCCATCGAGCTGACGAGGCCCAAGTCGGCAAGCAAGCCACAGTGGCGTGAGGTCTTCACGCCGGCATCAGGACACAAAGCCAGCATCACCGGGTCCTGGCAGTGGCAACTCGCCAAGGCCCATGTCGTGTGCCTCGACACTGGCTACCATCAGCTTGTCAGCCATTGGCTCAGGACACACTGTTGTGTCGAGCCGTACATCATCGCGGCGAACCGGCAGCTTAGCCAGATGCACCCCATCTACCGGCTGCTCGCCCCGTCCTTCCGGTTCACCATGGAGATCAATGCCCAGGCACGCAAGTTGCTCATCAACGCCGATGGGATCATCGAGAGCACCTTCTCACCGGGGAAGTACTCCATGGAGATCAGCTCGGCCGCCTACGCCGAGCAGTGGCGGTTCGATAAGGAGGCGCTGCCAGAGGACCTCATCCGGAGGGGCATGGCGGTCAGAGGAGAGGATGGCAAGCTGGAGCTGGCCATAGAGGATTACCCATACGCCAATGATGGCCTGCTGGTCTGGGATGCCATCAAGCAGTGGGCATCCGACTACGTGGCGCACTACTACGCATGCGCGGCGGACATCGTCGACGACGTGGAGCTCCAGGCTTGGTGGAAGGAGGTGCGCACCAAAGGCCATGCGGACAAGAAGGATGAGCCATGGTGGCCGCAGCTTGACTGCCACGAGAGCTTGGTCCAGACCCTATCCACCATCATGTGGGTGGCGTCGGCGCATCATGCCGCCGTGAACTTCAGCCAGTACCCATATGGTGGGTACGTCCCAAACCGGCCCTCCATAGCCCGCATAAACATGCCGTCAGAGATGGGCCCCGATGGCATGCGCGCGTTCATGGAGGCGCCGGACAAGGTGCTGCTGGACACATTCCCGTCCCAGTACCAGAGCGCCCTGGTGATGGCGATACTGGACGTCCTCTCGTCGCACTCGTCGGGCGAGGAGTACTTGGGCACGTACCAAGAGCCGGCGTGGCAACAGAATGGCAAGATCGACAAGGCGTTCGAGGACTTCAGGGAGAGCATGTTGAAGATCGGGGTGCAGGTCAACAAGTGGAACAGGGACCCCGAGCGGAAAAACCGGTGTGGTCCGGGCATGGTGCCGTATGTGCAGCTAAGGCCATCGGACGGTGATCCTATGGCCGCCAAAACGGTGATGGGGATGGGCGTTCCAACCAGCATCTCCATTTGAGTAGAATATATATTACCTGTTTCACCCAGTTGAATGTAATAAAGTAAAAATGACTTTCTCTTCAAGTACCACAACTTGAATTCGTGCCACATGACCTTCAGAATAAGACAAATGTTGAATACATTTGCAACTCATTTTAATGTCATAGTTCCAATCATATTTTATATAGCTCAAAATTTATCTTTTTATTGTGAGTAAGGAAATAATCCAAATCATTGTTTGCTATAAATCAAATCCACTCTTTAAAAAAATGTAATTATTTGTGTGAAATACCAATCATTTTGAATCCAACTCTAGTGAAATAATTGAAATCACTATTTTGAAATAATTGAAGTCCACCATTGTGAAATAACTGAAGTCGTTTTCTTAAATGTGGAAGATTTGTGAAAATATTTGAAACAACCTTTTTTGAAATAATTGAAATATATCTTTTGGAAACAATGAAATTACTTTTCTTACATAATTGAAATCCTGATTTCTTTATTCCTAACATAAATCAACAAGTGCAAATAAATTCCTGCAACAGGGGCGCCGATCTTCCCTTGGCACAACTAATAATTTTGACATGTCAGCTCGTAGAACCATTCTTATTAATCTTTCATCCAAGTACCAGAGCGACATGCTGAAAGACTGAGTACTGACAGGCCTGTCGGTCTTACCAGCAAGCGGCGTTTACATTGGAAATATGACCTAGACGCAATAATATTGTATTATTATTTTTTCGTGTTCATAATTAAGAGTTTATATTCTATGTTATAACTTTTATGATCCTGGAATATGCGATTCTGTGGAAAATTTGTATGGACGCGTGGAATGATAAACAATAAAATTAGGTTCCCAGTCTTCCGGCTAAGACTTGCTCAAGTGTTGTTGGTGATAACGTTTTCAGGATGTTAGGATAATGTTAAGTGTAACGATAGTCCTAAAGCAACACTGAGAGTATGTAGTTACAAGAACGATTATATTGAATCGACCCAAACTTATTTGTTATACTTTGAGATAATATCATCAGAAGTGAATTGTTATAACACGGAGTGTTAACATGTGTTCTAATTCTTTAGACCATGAGCAAATCGTAGTCACCTCTTACCATATGATGAGCTTTGGGGTTGCTCAAATATCATCTGTAACAAGGTGATCATAACGATAACTTACATGTGCGTCGTAAAGTTTGACAAGGGACTATATTGCTCGAGAGTGGAATTTGCATCCATCATCGCCTGGCCACACACATGTGCCGGAACATTTCAATGAGAAAGAAGAACAAAAAAGGTAATGAGGAGACCGGTATAGTGAGCATGTGTATGACTCAAGAGGATACCGATACATCTCACCTCAGGTTTTGTAAACACTAGTAGGAAAAAGGGCTTTTACCCCGGTTTGTAAGGGCCTTTTGTCCCGGTTTTCGAACCGGGACTACAGGGTCGTTACTAAAGCCCTAACCCTTTAGTCCCGGTTCTTACACGAACCGGGACAGAAGGTCCTCCATGTGGCCGTTGCTGCCAGCCCAGGCAGGGGGGCCTTTGGTCCCGGTTGGTGCCACCAACCGGGACCAATAGGCAGGGCCTTTTGTCCCGGTTGGTGTCACCAACCGGGACCAATAGGCATCCACGCGTCAGCATTTCAGGGGCTGGGGTTTTTTTTTTTTGAAAGGGGGGGGGGTTGGGGGTTTTGGGGGGTTAATTTAGGTGTTTCATATATTGTGTTAGCTAGCTAATTAATAGAGAGAAGTGTCCTCTCTTATCTCCGTGCTTGGTCGACGCTACGTACTATATACGTATGGAGAGGACTAGACACGCTAGCTAGTAAGCAAATGAAGGAAACAGAAGATCGTCATGAACATATGCATACAGAGAGAAGTGATATCGACCACCTCTCCTTCTCCGAGAGATTGGTCGAACAACAAGTTCTCGTATATCTATCTGACACTACCGGCTACATATATACAATAATTATCTCTTACAATATAATCTCCTAATTAAATTGTAAGAACACAGGGTCCACATAGTATTCTCCGTTTTCAGCGATCACGTGGTCAAGGAAGAATGCCGCCAATTCCTCTTGAATTGCTCGCATACGATCTTCTGCTAGGAGTTCATCCCGCATCCGAAACATCTAATTTGAAGAAGGGGGTCAATACATATATATATGAATAAATGAAACTCGACACAAATGATGGTAATAAAATAAAATTGTGAATATTATTGCTTACGCACTTCATATTGTTCGTCAGAGTAGCCCCGCTCACAGGTCGTGTGGCGGATAGACTCGCAAACGTAGTATCCACAGAAATCATTCCCTTGTTCCTGCCACAACCACTTTACAAGAAATAGAGGTCAATCTAACTGATAAGCAAGCATGCTAAATGGTATTGATGAAACTAGCGCTTGAATCACTAGGAGATGTGCGGAACATGCTACTATAGTACTTACTTTCGGGTGTCTAAATTGCAGCTTCTTCGGCAGTCCCGGAGCTTTTGTGGTGAATTTTCTCCAAACCCTGCCAGACAAAGAAAACAATTACTTGATATCAGGAAATGAACAAAGTTGCTGATATGGTGGATAATGATCGATTTAACTTACTTCTCGAGCATTTGAGTCATGTCCGCATAGTCCTGGGGATCTTTTCGTCTCGAGTCTAAGACGGTTACTACTCCCTGCTCAAGCTTAATCTCTAGGAGAATATAGTGGAAGCTGCGCATGCATGCATAAGTCATCAATTACATTACCATAACCTGGACTAATAAGGGAAACCGAATATGCACAAGACAGTAACACTCACTTGAAGTTGTAAGGAAAGAGTATTATATCTTTGTTTTGATTTAATACCAACGATCGTAGCAAGTTGGCCTCGGCTTCTTTGGCATGTTTTTCAACCGTATATGCATCTATGAGATTTGTGTTAATGAACCCAATATCACCGATTTGTCTTTTCTTCAATTCGGCGATCTTCAATCTGCATAATATAGTGAGGATAATTATAAATACATGCAATGAAAGAGCTGACCTATATAGAGAGACTTAATGACAGAAGTAGTACTACTTACAGACAGTAGCAAGTGATCGTTGTTTTATCGAGGGCCTTTTGATTGAAAAACTGGAAGAACTCCTCAAATGGAACATTCAGCAGTTCAATTCCAACGAGGTCATGCTCCGGTTTAACTCTCAGCGTCAAAGTATTCATCCCATCAGACTCTCTGCAGGTTTTCATGTACCAATCATGTAATCTTCGCATCATCGTTGTTAGAGATCTTTCATCTTTGACGAGAGGCTTCCCGTAATGGTATTTGTGTTCGTCCACCTCCATGATTTCATAATGTACATCGTCGGGCAGGTAATCTCCAAGATTGCTATAACCGGCCACCATCCTCGGATCATTAGCGACGATGTCTTTAGACACCTTGAGCGGGGGGCACGATTGGTTCGCTTGTTCGCCGAGCTGGGCAATTTTTTTCCCAGCTCGTCGTTCTTTTAACCTTTGATCACTGACAGTACTTCCCGACCGCTCCGCTTCGACAAATGTCTTTGCAATAATGCGCTCATAGTTGCCTTTCGGCGGAGACTTTGGTGGTTTTGTCAGGGCATCCAGAGTGCGCTTCGCTTTCACCGGATCTACCTTCTCCTCCGGAGGTGGATGTTTCTTTGCTTTCACCCCTTCAAAGAAGTTCTTCACTTCGGCTCGCACGATCTTCGCGTTCTCCTCCTCGGTCCTCTCGTATGGTAACTTCTCTGGAGTCTTCAGAGAAGGACCGAATCTGTATTGCCTCCCGCCTCTGGCAGCTGTACTGCTAGACGCCGGCAGAGCAGACGGAGCGGCTGCGGCTGTCTTCTTTCCTTGCTTACGAGGCGGAGGAGAAGGACTACGACGCGCCGGAGCAGCCGGAGCGGCGGCGGGTCTCTTCCGCCCTTGCTGACGAGGCGGAGAAGGAGGAGGCTGGCTGCTCTGGCACGCCGGCGCGGGCGGAGAAGGAGGCGGAGTGCCGCCACGCGCCGGAGAAGGAGGCTGATGAGTGCCCTGATCACTCGCCGGAGGAGGAGGCGGAGTGCCGCCACGCGCCGGAGAAGGAGGCTGAGTGCCCTGATCACTCGCCGGAGGAGGAGGCGAGGCGGGCGGAGTGCCCTTACTCGCCGGAGGCGTCCAGTTCGGAAGGTTAATGAGCTCCTTCCGCCATAGGCATGGAGTCTTCAGAGCTAAACCCAGCCGAGTCTCCCCTTCACCGGTAGGGTGGTCAAGCTGGAGGTCCTCAAATCCCTCCGTTATTTCATCCACCATCACCCTAGCATATCCTTCTGGAATCGGCCGGCAGTGGTAGGTTGCGCCGGGTTCAGGAGGTAAAACAGAGCCAACAGCCGCCTTGACTTTGAAGTTCTGCCATTCCGCCATAAGGTGGCAATGTTGAGACTCCGTGATAGCATCCACGGGGTAGCTAGCAGGAGCCGTCAAGACATGCTCCGGCTGAAGCAGCTCGGTGGAAGCCACGCTGCTTCTCCGCTGAGATGGCGGGGTAGCTTCGGGGGTAGTTTCGGCATGTCGATTGCCGTCTCGTTCCTCTAGCGCTTGAACCCTTTCGTGCAGCTTCTGAATTTGGGTCTGCTCCATTTTTTCCTCCTCTCCTGGCTTTTGTAACCGCCTGCGTCCGGAAAACCAGCCTTCCACGGAACGGAGCCTGGCGTGCCTCGTGTCCGTCCAGGGTGCTCAGGATTCCCGAGGGCCATTGTGAGCTCGTCGTTCTCTCTGTCTGGAACGAACGTCCCTTCCTGCGCTGCATCGATATATTGCTGAATCTTCTTGACTGGTATTCTCAAAAGCTCGTTCGTCCAAACGCACCTCCCTGATACAGGGTCCAAGGTTCCGCCAGCCCCGAAGAACCAAGTCCGGCAACGGTCTGTCCAGTTCATTGTCTGTGGTTCGATCCCTTTTTCAAGCAGATCATTCTCAGCCTTGGCCCACTTAGGCCGGGCTTTGAGGTAGCCACCTGACCCCGTGCGATGGTGAAGCTTCTTCTTCGCAGCATTCTTCTTGTTTGTCGCTGACATCTTCTTACTCTTTTCCGATGTCTTGTGGGCCACAAATGCGGGCCAGTGATCTCTGATCTTCTCATACCGGCCGATGAATTCTGGTGTCTCTTCTTTGTCGACAAACGTTTTCAGCTCATTCTTCCACCTCCTGAATAGGTCTGCCATCTTCTTAAGAGCATGAGACTTGATTAATTGCTCTTTAACTGGCTTCTCCGGATCCTCCTCTGGCGGTAGGGTGAAATTTGCCTTCAGCTCAGTCCAAAGATCATCTTTCTGCATATCATTGACATAAGACACCTCAGGGTCTTCCTTCTTAGGCTTATACCATTGGTGGATGCTGATCGGGATCTTGTCCCTAACTAGAACCCCGCACTGAGCAGCAAATGCATCCTTTGTCCGGATGGGTTCAATCGGTTGGCCGTCGCGCGCGATTGCTGTGATCTCAAACCTTTCATCCGAGCGCAACTTTCTCTTCGGGCCTCGTCTCTTTACCGAAGTTGTGCTCGATCCGGAGGGCTAGAAAAAAGAAGAAAGACGAGTGTTAATTAATATGTGTACATACCAAAACAATGAATGCATCAATTAGCTAGTCAGCACAGGCTTAACTAATATATTTACCTGGCCGGACTCTGTTCGGTCACCGGAGCCGTCACCACGGGCTCCTTCTTGCACCAGCATTGGGTCACCGGAGCCATCATAATCATGTCTTTCCTCCTCCACTCTTCGATCACCGTAGCCTGCTTCTTCACCCTGTTCTTCCAGACCATCATTGTCGTTAAGATACGACAAGATATCACCTCCGGCTAAGATTATGTCCCCCAACACCTCTTCTGCTTGCTCGTCTCGTCCGTGCTCCATTGTTTCTGCAAATATTACAACATGGCAATTATTACACAAACATGACAGCAGGTGGATATATTAGTGCAAACGTAGACCTAGCTTATTCCGGGTTTGGGGTGGCCTCGGCAACGCTTCAAGGGTAGGGGCGCGGCGGGAGGGGGTAGGAGACCGACATCGTTTTTTCTAGGGTTTGGGTGTCCTCGAGAGTTTTGGTCGAGCGAGAGGGCCGGGGGGTGCTCCCGTGGTATAAGTTATCACGGTCGAGAGGGGGTATAAATATCGACCGTCCATCATGTCGAAGTTATCTGGGAGGGAGTTATATATATCGACAACGACGACATACATACATGGGAAAATAATGTTATCGGGGAGGGGGTATATCGACCCCCCCCACGTGTTGAAGTTATCGGGAGGGGGTTATATCGACAACGACGACATACGTACATGGGAAAATAATATTATCGGGGAGGGGGTATATCGACCCCCCTCGTGTTGAAGTTATCGGGAGAGGGGTATATCGACGACGACAGACCCGATAAAACATAAGAAAACGAAGAAGAAATAAAAAGAGGAGAAGAAGAAAAGGAATAGAGGAGAAGATCGAAGAAAAAAAAGAAGAAAAAAAGAGGAGAAGAAGAAAGGAATAGAGGAGAGAAGAAGAAAAATAGAATTTTCTATTTTCTTCTCTTCTATTCCTTTCTTCTTCTCCTCTTCTTTTTCTTCTTTTTTCCTCTTCTTATTTATTTCTCCTCTTCTTCCTCTCCTCTTCTTCTCCTTTCTTCCTCTTCTTATTTTCCTTTTTCCTCTCATTCATAAAAAAATGTTCAAATAGAAAATTTCGAAAAAAGTAAAGGTTTTGCCTAATGCATTGTTCATATTTCATCATGTTCTATGAACAAAAAAACATCATATTTCATCCACATCCATGCATACATCATATATGTGATCATCTATGAGAAAAACATCATATTCTATAAAAAAATCATTACATATATATATGAACAAAAACAATTATGATAACAAGCATATATATCATCATATATATAAAACAAGCATATATATGAAAAAAACAAGCATATATATGAAAAAATGCTAGGGAGGGCGCCGGCCGGACCAAGGTGAGGAGGACCGCGGGGTCGGCGGCGAGGATGGCGACGGGGCAGTGGGCGCGCGCTCGGGGTAGGGGGCGAAGGCAGCGAAGGGCGGGGCAGGGCGACGGCGATGACGGGGACGGGCCAGGGCGGCGCGCGTCGGGGCAGGGGCGCGGCTGACGGCGAGGGCGCGGGCAACGGTGGGCGACGGTGAGGGCGCAGGCGACGACGACGACGGGCACGGGCGACGGCGACGGCGATGGCGGGGGCGGCGGGCGGCGTCGGGGCAGCCTGGCGGCGTCGGCGTCGTCGGGGCGGCAACTGCAAGGTGAGAGTGAAAATTTCCTAAGTGTGAACTTATATAGCAAAGCCTTTAGTCCCGGTTCGTGGCACCAACCGGGACTAAAGGTGGGCATTAGTCCCGGTTGGTGCCACCAACCGGGACCAAAGGCCTCTTTTCAGCAGCCCAAAGGGCGGGAAGCGGCGGCCTTTGGTCCCCTTGGTCCCAGTTGGTGGCACCAACCGGGACTAAAGGGGGGCATTGGTCCCGGTTGGTGCCACGAACCGGGACCAAAGGGTGGAATTGGTCCCGGTTCGTGCCACCAACCGGGACCAATGGCCTTGCACAGTGGCGTGGTGGTGGGAGTTTAGTCCCACCTCGCTAGCTGAGAGAGAGCCGCACCTGTTTATAAGGTGCGGTGCGCCTGAGCTGTCGAGCTCCTCTCTAAAGCAGGCTTACGGGCCTAACCTCTCTGTACATGCCGGTGGGCCTACGGGGCCTTCGGCGGGCCTGAATCCTGGCCCATGGATGGGTTTCTAGTCGTATTCAGGCCGTGGTGGCCCAGTAGGTGGCATAATTTTTATTTTTGCCTGTTTTTTTGTTTTCTTTTTTGCTTTATTTATTTTGTTTTGTTTCTACTTACAACAAAAAACTTATTTATTTTATTTTTTTTGTTTCTAATTACTTATTTATTTTACTTTATGATAATTCTTTTTGCTATTAAAGTTTCTAACAAAAAAAGTTCTTTATGAAAATTATTTTTGCTTTCAATGATTTTGAACAGAAAATACTTCGATAATTTTAGTTGCATCAATTTTATATAATTTTAGTTTCAATAATACTAGAGGTTGCTTATAATGTTTTGAACAGAAAATACTTTGATAATTTTAGTTTCATAAATTTTATTTATGTTATTAAAGTTTATTTTATTTTGTTTCTACTTATATATTTTATTAAAGTTTATATTATTTTGTTTCTAATTACTTATTTATTTTATTTGTTATTTTTCATGCACCATTTTTCATGCATTTACTGATTATTTTGAGCTATAAGACCCTAAAATTGAAAAGCATTTCAAATGAACTCTGAAAAGGTTGAAAGTTGGCATGGTATCATCATTTCATCCACATAGCATGTGCAAGAAAGTTGAGAGGGTTACGGCAAAAACTGGATGCACTTCGTGTACAAAACGGACAATCTCTTTCGAAGTATCAGGATTTCATACGGAAACTCGTCTGTTACAAAGGGATTTCATTTTTTTAAACTTATTTGAACTCCTGACTGTTTGTGTGTTCAAAATGCACCATTCAAAGCCACATCATCAATTTTCAACCCTTTCTGACTTCATTTGTTATTTTTCATGCATTTACTAATTATTTTGAGCTATAAGACCCTAAAATTGAAAAGCATTTCAAATGAACTCTGAAAAGGTTGAAAGTTGGCATGGTATCATCATTTCATCCACATAGCATGTGCAAGAAAGTTGAGAGGGTTACGGCAAAAACTAGATGCACTTCGTGTACAAAACGGACAATGGTATCATACTCGTCTGTTACAAAGTTGGCATGGTATCATCATAATAGTTGCGGGAGAAAGTCTTCACTTTTTCTTCGCTTGTGTCATTCGCTTATTGCGCCGTAACCATGGATAATCTTCATCGTTTATCAGGATGCTTGGGTCAGCCTTGACTTTGAAGGGAGGAATTTCATGAAACTTTTCATAATCTTCAGACATGTCTGTCTTGCCCTCCACTCCCACAATGTCCCTTTTTCCTGAAAGAACTATGTGGCGCTTTGGCTCATCGTATGATGTATTCGCTTCCTTATCTTTTCTTTTTCTCGGTCTGGTAGACATGTCCTTCACATAGATAACCTGTGCCACATCATTGGCTAGGACGAACGGTTCGTCAGTGTACCCAAGATTGTTCAGATCCACTGTTGTCATTCCGTACTGTGGGTCTACCTGTACCCCGCCTCCTGACAGATTGACCCATTTGCACTTAAACAAAGGGACCTTAAAATCATGTCCGTAGTCAAGTTCCCATATGTCCATTATGTAACCATAATATGTGTCCTTTCCCCTCTCGGTTGCTGCATCAAAGCGGACACCGCTGTTTTGGTTGGTGCTCTTTTGATCTTGGGCGATCGTGTAAAATGTATTCCCATTTATCTCGTATCCTTTGTAAGTCAATACAGTCGAAGATGGTCCCCTGGACAACGAGTACAACTCATCACAAACAGTGGTGTCACCTCTGAGACGTGTTTCCAACCAACTGCTGAAAGTCCTGATGTGTTCACATGTAATCCAGTCGTCACACTGCTCCGGGTGTTTGGAGCGCAGACTGTTCTTGTGTTCATCGACATACGGGGTCACCAAGGTAGAGTTCTGTAGAACTGTGTAGTGTGCTTGAGACCAAGAATATCCGTCCCTGCATATTATTGAGTCCCCTCCAAGCGTGCCTTTTCCAGTCAGTCTCCCCTCATACCGCGATTTAGGGAGACCTATCTTCTTAAGGCCAGGAATGAAGTCAACACAAAACCCAATGACATCCTCTGTTTGATGGCCCATGGAGATGCTTCCTTCTGGCCTAGCGCGGTTACGGACATATTTCTTTAGGACTCCCATGAACCTCTCAAAGGGGAACATATTGTGTAGAAATACGGGCCCCAGAATGACAATCTCGTCGACTAGATGAACTAGGACGTGCGTCATGATATTGAAGAAGGATGGTGGGAACACCAGCTCGAAACTGACAAGACATTGCGCCACATCACTCCTTAGCCTTGGTATGATTTCTGGATCGATCACCTTCTGAGAGATTGCATTGAGGAATGCACATAGCTTCACAATGGCTAATCGGACGTTTTCCGGTAGAAGCCCCCTCAATGCAACCGGAAGCAGTTGCGTCATAATCACGTGGCAGTCATGAGACTTTAGGTTCTGGAACTTTTTCTCTGGCATATTTATTATTCCCTTTATATTCGACGAGAAGCCAGTCGGGACCTTCATACTGAGCAGGCATTCAAAGAAGATTTCTTTCTCTTCTTTCGTAAGAGCGTAGCTGGCAGGACCTTCATACTGCTTCGGAGGCATGCCGTCTTTTTCGTGCAAACGTTGCAGGTCCTCCCGTGCCTCAGGTGTATCTTTTGTCTTCCCATACACGCCCAAGAAGCCTAGCAGGTTCACGCAAAGGTTCTTCGTCACGTGCATCACGTCGATTGAAGAGCGGACCTCTAGCTCTTTCCAGTAGGGTAGGTCCCAAAATATAGATTTCTTCTTCCACATGGGTGCGTGTCCCTCAGCGTCATTCGGAACAGCTAGTCCGCCGGGACCCTTTCCAAAGATTACGTGTAAATCATTGACCATAGCAAGTACGTGATCACCGGTACGCATGGCGGGCTTCTTCCGGTGATCTGCCTCGCCTTTGAAATGCTTGCCTTTCTTTCGACATTGATGGTTGGTCGGAAGAAATCGACGATGGCCCAGGTACACATTCTTCCTGCATTTGTCCAGGTATATACTTTCAGTGTCATCTAAACAGTGCGTGCATGCGTGGTATCCCTTGTTTGTCTGTCCTGAAAGGTTACTGAGAGCGGGCCAATCGTTGATGGTTACAAACAGCAACGCGTGCAGGTTAAATTCCTCCTGTTTGTGCTCATCCCACGTACGTACACCGTTTCCATTCCACAGCTGTAAAAGTTCTTCAACTAATGGCCTTAGGTACACATCAATGTCGTTGCCGGGTTGCTTAGGGCCTTGGATGAGAACTGGCATCATAATGAACTTCCGCTTCATGCACATCCAAGGAGGAAGGTTATACATACATAGAGTCACGGGCCAGGTGCTGTGATTGCTGCTCTGCTCCCCGAAAGGATTAATGCCATCCGCGCTTAAACCAAACCATACGTTCCTTGGGTCAGCTGCAAACTCAGCCCAGTACTTTCTCTCGATTTTTCTCCACTGCGACCCGTCAGCGGGTGCTCTCAACTTCCCGTCTTTCTTACGGTCCTCACTGTGCCATCGCATCAACTTGGCATGCTCTTCGTTTCTGAACAGACGTTTCAACCGTGGTATTATAGGAGCATACCACATCACCTTCGCAGGAACCCTCTTCCTGGGGGGCTCGCCGTCAACATCACCAGGGTCATCTCGTCTGATCTTATACCGCAATGCACCGCATACCGGGCATGCGTTCAGATCCTTGTACGCACCGCGGTAGAGGATGCAGTCATTAGGGCATGCATGTATCTTCTGCACCTCCAATCCTAGAGGGCATACGACCTTCTTTGCTGCGTATGTACTGTCGGGCAATTCGTTATCCTTTGGAAGCTTCTTCTTCAATATTTTCAATAGCTTCTCAAATCCTTTGTCAGGCACAGCATTCTCTGCCTTCCACTGCAGCAATTCCAGTACGGTACCGAGCTTTGTGTTGCCATCTTCGCAATTGGGGTACAACCCTTTTTTGTGATCCTCTAACATGCGATCGAACTTCAGCTTCTCCTTTTGACTTTCGCATTGCGTCCTTGCATCGACAATGACCCGGCGGAGATCATCATCATCGGGCACTGGTTCCTCTTGATCTTCAGCAGCTTCCCCCCTTGCAGCATCATTGGGCACATCGTCTGGTTCCTCTTGATCTTCAGCAGCTTCCCCCGTTGCAGCATCACCGTATTCAGGGGGCACATAGTTGTCATCGTCCTCTTCTTCTTCGCCGTCTTCCATCATAACCCCTATTTCTCCGTGCCTCGTCCAAACATTATAGTGTGGCATGAAACCCTTGTAAAGCAGGTGGGTGTGAAGGATTTTCCGGTCAGAGTAAGACTTCGTATTCCCACATATAGGGCATGGACAACACATAAAACCATTCTGCTTGTTTGCCTCAGCCACTTCGAGAAAATCATGCACGCCCTTAATGTACTCGGAGGTGTGTCTGTCACCGTACATCCATTGCCGGTTCATCTGCGTGCATTATATATAATTAAGTGTGTCAAAAACCATTACAGAACATCATGAATAGATAATTAAGTGACCAAATTAATAGAAGTTCATCATCACATTAAAACCAAAGTACATACATAGTTCTCATCTAACAACATATATATAGCTCTCCAGAGCATCTAATTAATTAAACCATACATTGAAACTATGTAAAACATTTCAATGCGAAAACAAATGCGATCATAATCGCAACCAAGGTAACAATTGATCCAACGGCATAATGATACCAAGCCTCGGTATGAATGGCATATTTTCTAATCTTTCTAATCTTCAAGCGCATTGCATCCATCTTGATCTTGTGATCATCGACGACATCCGCAACATGCAACTCCAATATCATCTTCTCCTCCTCAATTTTTTTTATTTTTTCCTTCAAGTAATTGTTTTCTTCTTCAACTAAATTTAACCTCTCGACAATAGGGTCGGTTAGAATTTCCGGTTCAACCACCTCCTAGATAAATAAAATCTATGTCACGTTGGTCGGCATATTTGTCATAAACAATAAATGAACCAAATAGTTATAAAAAGATAATATATACCACATCCGAATCATAGACAGGACGAGGGCCGACGGGGGCGGATACCAAAACCATCGCACTATGTAATAAGAAGGAATAATAAAAGTAACAAAATTAGACAAGTATCTATCTAAAGTAAGAATTTTTTTCTTTCAGAAAGAAGATAAGAACAAGAGGCTCACCACGGTGGTGCTGGCGACGAGATCGGCGCGGGCGATCGACGGCGGTGAAGACGGGGACGGGACGTGACGGACCGCTAAACCTAGACAAATCTCGGGGAAAATGGAGCTCGGAGGTCGAGTTTCGAGAGGAGAAAGATTAACTAGTGTGGCTCAGACATTTCATCGAACACCTCATGTGCATAGGAGGTGAGCTAGAGCACCCAAATGCCCTCCCCTCGCCGGCCAGAAAAAACAGAGCACTGTGGAGTGCTCTGCTGTGGCGATGGGGTATATATAGGCAACTCATTGGTCCCGGTTCGTGGCACCAACCGGGACTAAAGGCCTTTGGTCCCGGTTGGTGCCACGAACCGGGACCAATGCCCCCCTTTAGTCCCGGTTGGTGGCACCAACCGGGACCAAAGGCCTTGTGCTGCCCCGCGTCAAAAGTTTAGTCCCACCTCGCTAGTTGAGAGAGCTCGAGAGTGGTTTATAAGCGCTGCTGCGCCCACCCTCTCGAGCTCCTCTCAACTGCAGGCTTTCGGGCCTAACCGTTCTCTTTGCCTGTGGGGCCTACTGGGCCTTCTGCGGGCCTGAATCCTGGCCCATGGATGGGTTTCAAGTCGTATTCAGGCCGTGGTGGCCCAGTAGGTGGCATAATTTTTTTCTCTGTTTTTTGTTTTCTCTTTTGCTTTATTTATTTTGTTTTGTTTCTACTTACAACAAAAACTTATTTATTTTATTTCTAATTACTTATGTATTTTACTTTAATTATTTTATTTTATTTATTTTACTGCTGCTATTTTTATTTATTTTACTGCTGCTATTTTTATTTAATTTATTAAGGTTTATTTATTTTAGTTACTATAGTTTATTTTATTTTATTTTATTAAGGTTTATTTATTTTATTTACTATAAAAAATGAACATAGATGCGCCTATAGAGAAAATTCAACCTAAATTCATAATAAATTTCTATGAAATTCAAAGAAATTTACTGTGAATTTAGGTCAAATTCCCTGTATAAGGGCATCTATTTTCACTTTGAGAGGAGCTCAACAAGGCAGAGAGGGACGGGCTTATAAACTGGTGTGAGCGCCCTTCGGTTGGCGAGGTGGGACTAAACTCTGACCGCAACTAGGACCAGCCCTTTAGTCCCGGTTTGTGGTATGAACCGGGACTAAAGGGTGAGCCTCTGGTCCCGGTTCAAGCCACCAACCGGGACCAATGGTGGTGGGCCAGGAGCGAGGCCCATTGGTCCCGGTTTGTCCCACCAACCGGGACCAACGGGGCCGGACGAACTGGGACCAATGCCCCCACGAGGCCCGGCAGGCCCCTGGCCGCACGAACCGGGACCAATGCTCACATTAGTCCCGGTTCGTGACTGAACCGGGACTAATGTGAATATTGCCCTGTGACCAAAGCCCAATTTTCTACTAGTGAAAGTACACGAAGCAAAGGGAACATCACATGATAACTAAAAGGTTCACTCGAATACCATTCGTGTAATCATAGTGATTGATATGGATGTCCACGGTTCCGCTATCGATCATTCAACGAAAGAGTTTCATTCATGTCTATGTTTACCGACCCTACAGGATCACAAGCTTAAGGTAATCATGATCTGCTGAGACTTAGTAGGACGGGAATGATGAGAATATATTGTGAAATAGTTTCACTAATTTTTAGAGGAACCGGAAGCATTCCGGGGTCACCGGAAGGGTTTCAGAGTTTATCGGGCAATACCGGGTATTTTCGACAAATCATGCATAGGTGGAAACATTTCCGATGATCTTCAACAAATAATAAAAGGCTCTAGTAATTGTTAGGAGTATTTTATGTTTAACGGTGGTTAAAAGACCAAGTGGTGCAGGGCTACTCCGGCCACTAGGGCCCAAAAGGGGCGGCACCCCCTCCTCCCCATGGAAAGGGGAAGGGGGCGAATTGGAGGGGGATTCCCCCCTCCTTGGCCGGCCAAAGTGGGAGGGGTTCCTTCTCCTTGGGGCTCCTCCTCTCCCCTTCGTCCAACCTATATATACTAGAGGATTTGGCCCTTTTGAACAGACAAGTTTTTGAGTCTCCTCTCGTTCTCTAGTTCTAGTAGGTTCTAGCTGCTGCCGGCAACAGTGATCATGTGGTCAGTCATCCATGCCTACGAATCCGCTCCTATTGCTTCTCCATTGTTAGTTTTGGCACCTTGATATAGGTTCTAGGGGAACCCCATTGTCGGCTGCCGGTGCGCCACACATTGAGTGTGTGTGAAAGGATTATGGCCCTTTGCAATGACAGAGACAGTTGTGTGTTGCTCGCGTTTTTGGCCCTTTGGATGTAGTCGGCCGCATGATGCTTGAATGGTGGTGTCCTTGTCTCAGACCTTAGTTTATTAGTTGGTGTGGTTGCAACGCTGTGGCTGAAAATAGTGCCATGTCATTTTGTTCATAGTTGTTGTTGCGTTTGGGTTGTTGTGTTTAACTCCTTGTATCTTTTTTCCGATTTTCTTTTATTTTGTTTGTACTGTGTTTCTCTTACAATTCTAGCCGGTTGATGGCTTTGTTAATTCAAAGTGGGCTAGATTTGAACTCTTCTAGGGATTCGGCCAGTGTCTTTTTCTCTTTTAAAAGATCATAAAACATATAGACAACTAAAGACGTTGCACGCCCAATTGGGTGGGCTAATTTTTCGGCATACATTAAAGCAAGATGATCTTGGGCTGGGTAGTATAATAAGTTAATGTGGTTTAGTATCTTAGATGATCTTATTTATTGCAATGCAGGACATAAAGTAGTACAATATTTCTTATATATGGTATCATAATATGATACTTAACCTTTTCTTTTTATTTAATTTTATGTCACCTCATAAAAAAGGTTTAACCTTCTCGTTTGTATATGGTGTGCATGATACTAGCTATGATACTCGCATTACGGCAGCCTTATCCACCCTAACAAATACAGATATACAAATGAATGCACTGCACTAACATATACAGATATACAAACGCATCCACTTCACTAACAAATAGAAATATAGAAACGCATCCGCTGCACTAACTAATACAGATATACAAACGTATCCGCTATACTAACAAATACTAATATAGAAACGCATCCACTTCACTAACAAACACGGGGCGTGTTGTTGCAGAAGCCGCCGATCTCTACAGAGAAAGAGAGAGAGAGAGAGCGAGCGAGAGAGAGAGAGAGAGAGAGTACGCACGAGAGATAGGAGACAATGGTTTGTGCTGCGAACTGCCTATACAGCTTTTCGGGCTTTTCTGTTATCGAGATAGCTCCAACGAGCTGCTGAAAACAAGGAAGAAATGGTCTCACACGTCGAGCCTACTGATGGTTGGGAACGCAGTAATTTTAAAAAATTTCCTACGCACACGCAAGATTCATCAAGGTGATGCATAGCAACGAGAGGGGAGAGTGTTGTCCATGTACCGTCGTAGACCGAAAGCGGAAGTGTTATGACAACGCGGTTGATGTAGTCGTACGTCTTCACGATCCGACCGATCCTAGTACCGAAGTTACGGCACCTCCGCGATCTGCACACGTACAGCTCGGTGACGTCCCACGAACTCAAGATCTAGCTGAGGTCGAGGGAGAGTTTCGTCGGCACGACGGCGTGGCGACGGTGATGATGAAGTTACCGGCGCAGGGCTTCGCCTAAGCACTACGACGATATGACCGAGGTAGAATATGGTGGAGGGGGCACCGCACACGGCTAAACAATCAACTTGTGTGTCTATGGGGTGCCCCCCTCCTCCGTATATAAAGGAGTGGAGGAGGGGAGGGCCGACCCTCTCATGGCGCGCCCAAGGGGGGAGTCCTACCCCCGGTGGGAGTAGGATTCCCCTTTCCCTAGTTGGAGTAAGAGGAAGGAAGGAGGAGAGGGAGAAGGAAAGGGGGGCCGCGCCCCCCCACCAATTCGGATTTCGCTTGGGGGGGGGGGGAACCTTGGCCGCCTCCTCCTCTCTCCCACTAAGGCCCATAGACTCTCCGGGGGGTTCCGGTAACCCCCCGGTACTCCGCTAAATGCCCGAACTCATCCGGGACCATTCCGATGTCCAAACATAGCCATCCAATATATCGATCTTTATGTCTCGACCATTTCGAGACTCCTCGTCATGTCCGTGATCACATCCGGGACTCCGAACAACCTTCGATACATCAAAACACATAAACTCATAATACCGATCGTCATCGAACGTTAAGCGTGCGGACCCTACGGGTTCGAGAACTATGTAGACATAACCAATAGCGGAATCTGGATGCTCATATTGGTTCCTACATATTCTACGAAGATCTTTATCAGTTAAACCGCATAACAACATACGTTGTTCCCTTTGTCATTGGTATGTTACTTGCCTGAGATTCGATCGTCGGTATCTCAATACCTAGTTTAATCTCATTACCGACAAGTCTCTTTACTCGTTTCGTAATGCATCATCCCACAACTAACTCATTAGTCACATTGCTTGCAAGGCTTATAGTGATGTGCATTACCGAGAGGGCCCAGAGATACCTCTCCGACAATCGGAGTGACAAATCCTAATCTCGATCTATGCCAACTCAACAAACACCATCGGAGACACCTGTAGAGCATCTTTATAATCACCCAGTTACGTTGTGACGTTTGATAGCACAGAAAGTGTTCCTTCGGTATTCGGGAGTTGCATAATCTCATAGTCATAGGAACATGTATAAGTCATGAAGAAAGCAATAGCAACAAACTAAACGATCATCATGCTAAGCTAATGGATGGGTCAAGTCAATCATATCATTCTCTAATGATGTGATCCCGGTAATCAAATCACAACTCATGTCTATGGCTAGGAAACTTAACCATCTTTGATTCAACGAGCTAGTCAAGTAGAGGCATACTAGTGACACTTTGTTTGTCTATGTATTCATACATGTACTAAGTTTCCGGTTAATACAGTTCTAGCATGAATAATAAACATTTATCATGATATAAGGAAATATAAATAACAACTTTATTATTGCCTCTAGGGCATATTTCCTTTAGTCTCCCACTTGCACTAGAGTGAATAATCTAGATTACACAGTAATGATTCTAACACCCATGGAGTCTTGGTGTTGATCATGTTTTGCTCGTGAGAGAGGCTTAGTCAACGGGTCTGCAACATTCAGATCCGTATGTATCTTGCAAATCTCTATGTCTCCCTCCTTGACTTGATCGCTGATGGAATTGAAGCGTCTCTTGATGTGCTTGGTTCTCTTGTGAAATCTGGATTCCTTTGCCAAGGCAATTGCACCAGTATTGTCAAAAAAGATTTTCATTGGACCCGATGCACTAGGTATGACACCTAGATCGGATATGAACTCCTTCATCCAGACTCCTTCATTTGCTGCTTCCGAAGCAGCCACGTAGATCCCACCATGACGCTTTGCTTAGAACTGCACCAACTTATACCTCCACCGTTCAATATAAATACATATCCGTTTGTGACTTAGAGTCATCCGGATCAGTGTCAAAGCTTGCATCGATGTAACCATTTACGACGAGCTCTTTGTCACCTCCGTAAACGAGAAACATATCCTTAGTCTTTTTCAGGTAGTTCAGGATGTTCTTGACCGCTGTCCAGTGATCCACTCCTGGATTACTTTGGTACCTCCCTACTAAACTAATATCAAGGCACACATCAGGTCTGGTACACAGTATTGCATACATGATAGAACCTATGGCTGAGGCATAGGGAATGACTTTCATTTTCTCTCTATCTTCTGAAGTGGTCAGGCATTGAGTCTGACTCAACTTCACACCTTGCAACACAGGCAAGAACCCTTTCTTTGCTTGATCCATTTTGAACTTCTTCAAAACTTTATCAAGGAATATGCTTTGTGAAAGTCCAATTAAGCGTCTCGATCTAGCTCTATAAATCTTGATGCCCAATATATAAGCAGCTTCACCGAGGTCCTTCATTGAAAAACTCTTGTTCAAGTATCCTTTTATGCTATCCAGAAATTCTATATCATTTCCAATCAACAATATGTCATCCACATATAATATTAGAAATGCTACAGAGCTCCCACTCACTTTCTTGTAAATACAGGCTTCTCCAAAAGTCTGTATAAAACCATATGCTTTGATCACACTATCAAAACGTTTATTCCAACTCCGAGATGCTTGCACCAGTCCATAAATGGATCGCTGGAGCTTGCACACTTTGTTAGCATCCTTTGGATCGATAAAACCTTCGGGTTGCATCATATACAACTCTTCTTCCAGAAATCCATTCAGGAATGCAGTCTTTACATCCATTTGCCAAATTTCATAATCATAAAATGCAGCAATTGCTAACATGATTCGGACGGACTTAAGCATCGCTACGGGTGAGAAGGTCTCATCGTAGTCAACTCCTTGAACTTGTCGAAAACCTTTCGCAACAAGTCGAGCTTTGTAAACAGTAACATTACCGTCAGTGTCAAGTCTTTTTCTTGAAGATCCATTTATTCTCGATGGCTTGCCGATCATCGGGCAAGTCAACCAAAGTCCACACTTTGTTCTCATACATGGATCCCATCTCAGATTTCATGGCCTCAAGCCATTTTGCGGAATCTGGGCTCATCATCGTTTCCTCATAGTTCGTAGGTTCGTCATGGTCAAGTAACATGACCTCCAGAACAGGATTACCGTACCACTCTGGTGCGGATCTTACTCTGGTTGACCTACGAGGTTCATTAGTAACTTGATCTGAAGTTTCATGATCATCATCATTATCTTCCTCACTAATTGGTGTAGGAGTCACAGGAACTGATTTCTGTGATGAACTACTTTCCAATACCTCATCAAGTTCTACTTTCCTCCCACTAACTTCTTTCGAGAGAAACTCCTTCTCTAGAAAGGATCCATTCTTAGCAACGAATGTCTTGCCTTCGGATCTGTGATAGAAGGTGTACCCAACAGTTTCCTCTGGGTATCCTATGAAGACATATTTCTCCGATTTGGGTTCAAGCTTATCAGGTTGACGGTTTTTCATATAAGCATCGCAGCCCCAAACTTTAAGAAATGACAACTTGGGTTTCTTGCCAAACCACAGTTCATAAGATGTCGTCTCAACGGATTTCGATGGTGCCCTATTTAACGTGAATGCAGCCATCTCTAAAGCATAACCCAAAATGATAGTGGTAAATCAGTAAGAGACATCATAGATTGCACCATATCTAATAAAGTGCGGTTACGACGTATGGACACACCATTATGCTGTGGTGTTCCGGGTGGCGTGAGTTGCGAAACTATTCCGCATTGTTTCAAATGAAGACCAAACTCGTAACTCAAATATTCTCCTCCACGGTCAGATTGTAGAAACTTTATTTTCTTATTACGATGATTTTCCACTTCACTCTAAAATTCTTTGAACTTTTCAAATATTTCGGTCTTATGTTTCAACAAGTAGATATACCCATATCTGCTCAAATCATCTGTGAAGGTCAGAAAATAACGATACCCGCTGCGAGCCTCAATATTCATCGGACCACATACACCAGTATGTATGATTTCCAACAAATCTGTTGCTCGCTCCATTGTTCCGGAGAACGGAGTTTTAGTCATCTTGCCCATGAGGCATGGTTCGCAAGTACCAAGTGATTCATAATCAAGTAATTCCAAAAGTCCGTCAGTATGGAGTTTTTTCATGCGCTTTACACCAATATGACCCAAACGGCAGTGCCACAAATAAGTTGCACTATCATTATCGACTCTGCATCTTTTAGCTTCAATATTATGAATATGTGTATCAGTATTATCGAGATTCAGCAAAAATAGACCACTCTTCAAGGGTGCATGACCATAAAAGATATTACTCATATAATAGAACAACCATTATTCTTAGATTTAAATGAATAACCGTCTCGCATCAAACAAGGTCCAGATATAATGTTCATGCTTAACGCTGGCACCAAATAACAATTATTCAGGTCTAAAACTAATCCCGAAGGTAGATGTAGAGATAGCGTGCCGACGGCGATCACATCGACTATGGAACCATTTACCACGCGCATCGTCACCTCGTCCTTAGCCAATCTTCGCTTAATCCATAGTCCCTGTTTCGAGTTCCAAATATTAGCAATAGAACCAGTATCAAATACCCAAGCACTACTGCGAGCATTTGTAAGGTACACATCAATAACATGTATATCACATATACCTTTGTTCACCTTGCCATCCTTCTTATCCGCCAAATACTTGGGGCAGTTCCGCTTCCAGTGACCAGTCCCTTTGTAGTAGAAGCACTCAGTCTCGGGCTTAGGTCCAGACTGGGGCTTCTTCACTTGAGCAGCAACTTGCTTGCCGTTCTTCTTGAAGTTCCCCTTCTTCCCTTTACTCTTTTTCTTGAAACTGGTGGTCTTGTTGACCATCAACACTTGATGCTCCTTCTTGATTTCTACCTCCGCAGCCTTTAGCATTGCGAAGAGCTCGGGAATCGTTTTATCCATCCCTTGCATGTTGTTGTTCATCACGAAGCTCTTGCAGCTTGGTGGCAGTGATTGAAGAACTCTGTCAATGACACTATCAGCTGGAAGATTATCTCCCAGCTAAGTCAAGTGATTATGATACCCAGACATTTTGAGTATATGCTCACTGACGGAATTATTCTCCTCCATTTTGCAGCTGTAGAACTTATTGGAGACTTCATATCTCTCAATCCGGGCATTTACTTGAAATATTAACTTCAACTCCTGGAACATCTCATATACTCCATGATGTTCAAAACATTGTTGAAGTCCCGGTTATAAGCCGTAAAGCATGGCACACTGAACTATCGAGTAGTCATCAGCTTTGCTCTGCCAGGCGTTCACAACTTCTGGTGTTGCTCCTGAAGCGAGTCTTGCACCTAGCGGTGCTTCCAGGACGTAATTCTTCTGTGCAGCAATGAGGATAATCCTCAAGTTACGGACCTAGTCCGTGTAGTTGCTACCATCATCTTTCAACTTAGCTTTCTCTAGGAACGCATTAAAATTCAAAGGAATAGTAGCACGGGCCATTGATCTACAACAAAATAGACATGCAAAAAATTATCAGGTACTAAGTTCATGATAAATTAAAGTTCAATTAATCATACTACTTAAGAACTCCCACTTAGATAGACATCCCTCTAATCATCTAAGTGATCACGTGATCCAAATCAACTAAACCATGTCCGATCATCACGTGAGATGGAGTAATTTTTAATGGTGAACATCACTATGTTGATCATATCTACTATATGATTCACGCTTGACCTTTCGGTCTCAGTGTTCCGAGGCCATATCTGCATATGCTAGGCTCGTCAAGTTTAACCCGAGTATTCTGCATGTGCAAAACTGGTTTGCACCCGTTGTATGTGAACATAGAGCTTATCACACCCGATCATCACATGGTGTCTCGGCACGACGAACTTTTGCAACGATGCATACTTATGGAGAACACTTGTACCTTGAAATTTAGTGAGAGATCATCTTATAATGGTCCCGCCGATCTAAGCAAAATAAGATGCATAAAGGATAAACATCACATGCAATCAATATACGTGATATGATATGGCCATCATCATCTTGTGCCTTTGATCTCCATCTCCAAAGCACCGTCATGATCACCATCGTCACCGGCGCGACACCTTGATCTCCATCGTAGCGTCGATGTCGTCTCGCCAACTATTGCTTCTACGAGTATCGCTACCGCTTAGTGATAAAGTAAAAACAATTACAGGGCGATTGCATTGCATACAATAAAGCGACAATCATATGGCTTCTGCTAGTTGCCGATAACTCTGTTACAAAACATGATCATCTCATACAATAAAATTTAGCATTATGTCTTGACCATATCACATCACAACATGCCCTGCAAAAACAAGTTAGACGTCCTTGTTTGACATAGTTTTGTATGTGATTTAGCAAATGAAATTATTCTGGGAAAATGATAAATTTTCGAAGTGCACAAGCTCCTCGTGTGTGCGTTTAGATATTTACTTACGTGCATGCCCTTAGTGCATGTGCTTGCATGGCCCATGCATGACCAATGCACGTGCAGATATACCAAGGAGAGCTACGTACTAACATATACGTACATTTGATTGGGGCGGGCAACATGCGTATGTGTACCGGCCGGGTCGTACAGAGCTAGAATACATGTATTCACTCTGAGTGTCAGCGTATGTGTACGTATCCAAATACCCGGGCCGGCCGGCAAGTGTGGCGTGTGTACGTATAGATAACAGGCCAGCCGGCTAGCCCATTCACGTGGGAACTCAAAAAGGCCTCGGTCAAGAATTTTTGTATCGGCTAAAGACTCCACAGGATATAAAGATTTAAACGGCCTCACAACACACATCCATCCATATCTCGTCCACAAATACCTAAACCGTGACGGCGGCCGGGGAAGCGCCCTACCCTTCTCCAACTCCCTGTAAATTCTACCCCATCCATCCATCCCAGAAAGGGACTCAGGACTCACGCACGACAGGAAGCACACGCAGGGAGATCGACGCGAGCTCGGCTGTCTTCCGGAGTAGACGGCCGGGAGGGAGGTAGCCTAGCCGGCGCCGTACGCAAGGAGCGCGTGCATCAGCGACGAGGCAACCATGCCGATCCTTTTCTCGTAAGATGAGGACCGGAACTGATCTCTCCCTCTCGTCCAATATCTTTCCTCGCTCTGCATCCCACTCCATGGCTGTGACCGGAGCTGGGGCCGGACGGCCAGAGTCGAGGTGGGCCGTTGGCTCCATCTCATCTCATTGGAGACGATGATGCCGCCCCGGGGATGCCGCCTACACATGACCCCGGCGCACTCTCCACCGGCAACGACGAGCCGGGACCGCCGTGTGTGTGCGGCCTCCGGCGTGCTCGCCACTCACGAAGACGACGCGCCAGGGCTGTGCGCCCTCGGCGCACTCTCCACCGGTGATCACGAGCCAGGACCGCCGGTTGTGAACGGCCTCCGGCGCGACTGCCGCCCACGGCAATGACGTGCCGGGGCTGGGCGCCCTCGGCGCACTCCCTACCGACGACGATGAGCCGGGACCGCCTTGTGTGCGTGGCCTCCGGCGTGCCAGCCGCTCATGGTGATGACGTGCTGGGGATAGGCGCCCTCGGTGAACTCTCCACCGGCGACGATGAGCCGGACCGCCGTGTGTGCGCGGCCTCCGGCGTGCCTGCCGCTCGCGATGACCAAGTACAAGGGCCGTCGACCATGCACGGTCCTTGGCGCACCCTTCGCTGTCCAGCCCGCCCGCGACACCATCGTGTCGGGACTCGACGGCACGCATCATTTGACTCGGCGCCATCTAGGGCGCCACCCCCTCTACCTATACACCCTCGGCGGCGCCTGGGCGAGGCTCCCCCGCATCGCGAGGTCTCCTTCGCCGTTGTCTTGCCGGTCCATGGAGGCGCCATGGGCTGGCCGGGACTCGGCGACATGGTCCGATCGACGAGTCGGCGGCGGCGCGGCGCTCGACGAGTCACCTCTCCTCGTCTTTACCATGGAGGTGGCGCGGCGCTCGATGAGTCACGATGACTTGTCGGAGCTATGGTGGCGGAGACAACATTCTGCTACGGTCGGGACACGCTTAGGCGTATCTCGCAGCCTCCCCTTCGTCGGCACGAACACGTGTCACACGTGCCGAGCGGTGCAAGGTGGCGACTTCCTCCGCCATTGGCGGCGGTGTATGCGGTCATCGACGGATGTGTGCACACCATGTGTCACACATCCATCCATTCCTTCTTCTCTATTCGACATCTACTCCCGCGGGCCATACCCCTCGCACATCCGGCGAATCTACGAAGTCATCGACGATGTCCAAGCCAAGCCCAACTATGCATGCTACTTCAACAACCACATCGACACCGCTCAAGGCCGACGAGGCAAGACGGCGTAGGCGGGCGTGGCCGGAGCAAAGGCCACATTTTCGACGGCGCGTGTACCACTCTATACACGAACTCTGCCGCCGCCACACACATACACCACAACCATGCATGAGGAACGCGAAGTGAAGACCGAAGACGACGACTGCGCAGCTTAATCGAAAGTGTCATGTGGTACTATCCGCGGGAGTAATTAACCGGGGGCTTTCTGAGGCCCCGGGAACCAGGAGACCCGATCACTTGATCACTTTGGCCGCGCCAGCAGGCCCTACACTTTCTTTTTCCTTCTTTTGTATTTGTGTACTTTGTACACTGGCACGCCCGCAACACTTTGTACATCGGGTCAAGGGAGATCGCTTGTACGAAACTTCCATCTTTTCGTATGAGCGTCGTCTTTCCTTTTTCGTGTCAAACAGTCCTCTACTTTGTTGTTGCAAGTTTTACGTGGCTGCTACGGGCTGAGCAAGAACCGTTCTACCTACGCATCAAAACCACAACGATTTTTTGTCAAGTGTGTTGTTTTAACCTTCAACAAGGACCGGACATAGTCACACTTTATTCAACTAAAGTTGGAGAAACTGACACCTGCCAGCGACCTATGTGCAAAGCACGTCGGTAGAACCAGTCAAGCGTACGCGTAATGTCGGTCCGGAGCGCTTCATCCAACAATACTGCCAAATCAAAGTATGACATGCTGGTAAGCAGTATGACTATTATCACCCACAACTCTTTGTGTTCTACTCGTGCATATAACATCTACGCATAGACATGGCTCGGATGCCACTGTTGGGAACGCAGTAATTTCAAAAAAATTCCTACGCACACGCAAGATTCATCAAGGTGATGCATAGCAACGAAAGGGGAGAGTGTTGTCCACGTACCCTCGTAGTCCGAAAGCGGAAGCGTTATGACAACGCGGTTGATGTAGTCGTACGTCTTCACGATCCGACCGATCCTAGTACCGAAGTTACGGCACCTCCGCGATCTGCACACGTACAGCTCGGTGATGTCCCACAAACTCTAGATCCAGCTGAGGTCGAGGGAGAGTTCGTCGGCACGACGGCGTGGCGATGGTGATGATGAAGTTACCGGCGTAGGGCTTTGCCTAAGCACTACGACGATATGACCGAGGTGGAATATGGTGGAGGGGGGCGCCGCACACGGCTAAACAGTCAACTTGTGTGTCTATGGGGTGCCCCCTCCTTCGTATATAAAGGAGTGGAGGAGGGGAGGGCCGACCCTCTCATGGCGCGCCCAAGGGGGGAGTCCTACTCCCGATGGGAGTAGGATTCCCCTTTCCATAGTCGGAGTAGGAGAAGAAGGAAGGAGGAGAGAGGGAGAAGGAAAGGGGGGCCGGCCGCCCACCCCAATTCGGATTGGGCCGGGGGGGGGGGGGGGGCGCCCCCACCTTGGCCGCCTCCTCCTCTCTCCAACTAAGGCCAAATAAGGCCCATAGACTCCCCAGGGGATTCCGGTAACCCCCCGGTACTCCGGTAAATGCCCGAACACATCCGGAACCATTCCGATGTCCAACAATAGTCATCCAATATATCGATCTTTATGTCTCGACCATTTCAAGACTCCTCGTCATATCCGTGTTCACATTCGAGACTCCGAACAACCTTCGGTACATCAAAACACATAAACTCATAATACCGATCGTCATCGAACGTTAAGCGTGCGGACCCTACGGGTTCGAGAACTATATAGACATGATCGAGACTCGTCTCTGGTCAATAACCAATAGCGGAATCTGGATGCTCATATTGGTTCCTACATATTCTACGAAGATCTTTATCGGTCAAACCGCATAACAACATACGTTGTTCCCTTTGTCATCGGTATGTTACTTGCCCGAGATTCGATCGTCGGTATCTCAATACCTAGTTCAATATCGTTACCGGCAAGTCTCTTTACTCGTTCCGTAATGCATCATCCCACAACTAACTCATTAGTCACATTGCTTGCAAGGCTTATAGTGATGTGCATTACCGAGAGGGCCCAGAGATACCTCTCCGACAATCAGAGTGACAAATCCTAATCTCGATCTATGCCAACTCAACAAACACCATCGGAGACACCTGTAGAGCATCTTTATAATCACCCAGTTACGTTGTGACGTTTGATAGCACACAAAGTGTTCCTCCGGTATTCGGGAGTTGCATAATATCATAGTCATAGGAACATGTATAAGTCATGAAGAAAGCAATAGCAAAAAACTAAACGATCATCGTGCTAAGCTAACAGATGGGTCAAGTCAATCATATCATTCTCTAATGATGTGATCCCGTTAATCAAATGACAACTCATGTCTATGGCTAGGAAACTTAACCATCTTTGATTCAACGAGCTAGTCAAGTAGAGGCATACTAGTGACACTCTGTTTGTCTATGTATTCACACATGTACTAAGTTTCCGGTTAATACAATTCTAGCATGAATAATAAACATTTATCATGATATAAGAAAATATAAATAACAACTTTATTATTGCCTCTAGGGCATATTTCCTTCACTGATCACGCCATTCCATGATGCTCATCGTGATCGATCCCTACAAGCTCGCCATGATCAGCGTGATCCATGCCATCCCACCGGGCATCTCGGACGAGCTACAAATGCGCTAAGCAAACTACCTGAATCTGTACGTGCACAAGCACACGCTGACAGACTGACACTTATTTAGCTAACTGAAAACTCGCATCTAACTGAAACTTAACTGAAAAACGGGTGCTGCTGATTAGCTAACTATTCGCCCCCTAATCTGCTGCACCACGTCAATTCCTAGTCTGGTCCGAAGCTCGCTGAACTGGATCCTGCCCAGTGACTTGGTTAATATGCCGGCGACTTGATCACCAGTCCTTACGTGCTCAACATCTACCCTACCCAGCTCAACACACTCTCGTATATAATGATACCTGAGATCAATGTGTTGAGCTCAGTTGTGGATTTGTTGTCAATCTTCATGATGAACTGGATTCTTGCTGAGCTAAATTGCTAGATTATTGTCAATCTTCATGATGAACTGGATTCTTGCTGAGCTCAGTTGCTGATTTATTCTTTCATGATGAACTGGATTCTTGCTGAGCTCAATTGCTGATTTGTTGTCAATCTCCAGCTTCACTTTATGAACCTCTTTCCCAAGCATTTCAGCAGGCAGGCTGCTCAGCCAGACGGCCTGTGTGGCAGCTATTGCTCATGCTATATATCCTGCTTCACACAACGACATGGCCACGATCTTTTGCTTCTGCGATGACCAGGTAATCAGCCTGATACAAGGAAGAAAACAACCCCAGTGGTGCTCTTTTGATCACTTAGATCACCAGCATGACCACTGTCACTGTAGCCTGTGAGCACTTCGTTCTCTCCTTTTCTGAAGATGCAGCCGTACCCCAGAGTGCCTTTGATGACCGCAGAGTCTGTTTCAGTGCGACCTAGTGCTCCCTGCCCGGTGATTCCATCAATCTGCTGACAATCCCCACAGCGTATGCAATATTAGGTCTAGTGTTCACCAGATACCTAAGGCTGCCGATCAGGCTGCGGTACAGAGTTGCATCAACTGCCTGACCAGTGTTTTTCTTCAGTTTTAGATGGTTCTCCAAAGGAGTGCTGCAAGAGTTGCGGTCTTCCATGCCTGCATCTTGTAGGATCTTTCCCGCGTAGCTAGACTGACACACTGTGATCACGCCCTCTTCTTGCTTCACCTCAATTCCCAGGTAATAGCTGAGAAGGCCGAGGTCGCTCATCTGAAACAGTTCCTTCATCTGCTTCTTGAAGTGATCGATTTCATCAGCTGCTGTCCCTGTGGTGACCAGATCGTCCACATAGCTAGACTGACACACTATCTCGGAAACGCTCGAAACCGAGCGACTGAAGTGTGTCATCAAGCTTCGCATTCCAGGCGCGGGGAGCCTGCCGGAGACCATACAGAACCTTCTGTAGTTTGAGCACGCGGTGTGTGTTGTTGCTATCAACAAAACCTGCAGGTTGGTGTATATATACCTCCTTCTGCAGCTCGCCATTGAGGAACGCCGAGCGTACGTCCATGTGGTGCACACCCTAGCCGCGCGCGGTGCGCCACCATGGCCAGCAGTAGCCGACCGTCTCCAGGCGTGGAACCGGGGCGAAGACCTCATCGAAATCAACCCCTTGCCGCTGTGCATAGCGCTTCGTGACCAGCCTGACTTTGTGCTTCACAATGTTCCCTGCAGGATTACGCTTGACCTTGAAGACCCATTTCAGTCCAATAGCGCGATGATCGGCGGGCAGCGAGGCCAGGACCCAGTTGTTCATGGAACGGATCGATTCCATCTCTGCCTCCATTGCGTTGCGCCAAGCAGGTTCGTCCAAAGCCTCATGAACAGACACAGGCTCCTGTACCGTAGAGAGACAGAGCCCGCTGTATTCCAGAGTGCACGCCGGTGCATGATCGATGATGTTTTCCATCGATTTGAAACGGACGGGCACCCCCTCGGCATCGAACGCCTCGCCGGCGGGCAGGGTCACCCACCCGTCGTCCGAATCATGGCGAGTCATTTGTGTGGACGAGCTCGAACCCGCCGAACAGGGTGCACTCGACGCACTCGGCGTGCCCACGGCTGACCCACCGTACACGGGCGTCCAAGGGGATTTTGGTGATGCTGGTGAGCTCGGCGTGGCCGCGCCTGGTGACATGGAGTATGTGGTCGTCACAGGCGCACCAGCATCCGTGTAGACCACCTTGAACCCCCCGTCGTTCGCGCGTGCGTCGTCGTCTTGTGTACTGCTCAAGTCCTAGCGGCATTCCTCCTCGTAGCCGACGTCCCTTGTGATGTAGAGGCGCTTGCCTGTCAGATCATAGACCCTGTACCCCTTCGTACCCGGCTCGTAGCCCAGGAACACGCCAGCGACCGAAAGATCGGAGAGCTTGTTGACGCCAGGTCCAACGAGCTTCACGTGCGCGACGCAGCCAAATTTACGGGAGTAGTCGACCGCTGGCTTCTCCTTGCGCCATGCCTCATATGGCGTCACCCCTTGCAGGCTTCTCGTCGGCGAGCGGTTGAGGATGTGCACTACCGTGCACACCTCCTCGCACCAGAACGTGCTCAACACCCCCATACTCTTCATCAGGCTGCGTGTGATCTCCACCACCGACTGATTATGGGACTCGACGACACCGTTCTGTTGCGGGAAGTACGGAGTCGTCGTGTTCCTTTGGATGCCGAGCTCTTCGCAGTACGCGGTGAACTCGTTCGAGTTGAACTCACCGCCACGATCTGTGCGGACCACCCTGAGTTTGGTGTCGCTCTGTGTCTCCTCCGCCGCCCTGATCTTTCTGAAGAACTTGAACACCTCGTCCTTGCTCCTGAGCACTTCCAGCCACATGTATCTACTGTGATCATCAACAATGAGCAGGAAGTACTTGTTACCGGACGCGGTTGCCGGCGTGATGGGCCCGTAGAGGTCACCGTGAACAAGGTTGAGCCCCTGCTCCGCGTCATATGCTGATGTGCGCGGGAACGACGTGTGGTGCATTTTCCCTTTCGTGCAGCCCTTGCAGAACTGCTAGACGTGCTAGATCGCCGGCATGCCCCGCACCATCGCCTTTGCGCCAAGGACGTGCGGTGCCCAGAAATGGAGGTGACCAAATCGCCCGTGCCAGTGCCAGGCCTCGTCGGCGCCGCGCGCCAGGAGGCACACGGGCGCAGCCAGGTTTAGAGCCACAGCATAGAGCCAGTTGCTCGTCAGCTGCACCCATGCCAGGAGCACGCGCCGCATGTCGTAGAGGCAGAGCATGCCGTCCTCGATCACGGACTTGCACCCATGCTCATTGGGCTGACCGAGGCTCACAATGCTCGTCCGCCGCTGGGGGATGTAGTGCACATCCGAGAGCGCGCGGTGCTCGCCGTTCTTGCAGGAGAACATCATCACACCACGCCCGCAGATCTGCACTACGGAGCCATCGCCGAAGCGCACCGTGCCGCGGACGGACTCATCCACCTGTGAGAGCATGTCTCGGCGGCCTATCATGTGATTGCTAGCACCAGTATCCAAATACCAGTGATCGTCGTTAGTGGCGATTGGCACCACATGAGCCTCGGTCACGAAGATGACCATGCGCGGCTCACGTGCGCCGGCGTCGGCGCTGGCCCCGCTAACCACCGTGTAGGAGGCGAGGAGCAAACCCGGCTGCTCGACCACGACCTAGGCGATGTTCGCCTATTGGTCATGTTGCTCGACCTTGACCTGGGCAACGTTCGCCTGTTGGTCCTACTGCTCGCGCTGGTCCTTCTCCTTCTTGCGGCACTCTTTCACCCAGTGCCCAGGGATGTCGCGGTACCGGCAGTTGCGCTTTCGTTTGGGCGTTGCCGCGGCTACCCCCGCCTCGTGAGTTCACCGGCTTGCCATTTCCGCGCCCACACCCTGCTCCTGAGCCTGCGGACGCACCGCCCTGATGCAGCTGCTTCCCGCATGCCCGCCACTCGTTGGCGGTGAACAGCTGCTGCGCGTCGGACGTCGGGGTCTCCTCGCGCTTGCACTCCTCGACGACACGGAGCCGGCCGCAGAGTTCCTCGAGAGAGAGCTGTGTCTCCACGGCCATCTCATGATACGGCCGCGGTACGTTCCAGAGCACCTTGAGGACAGCCTTGTGCTCGTCCACCGGGTCGCTGAGCGCCTGCAGCTCGTCGATGATCGTCCTGAGCTGCATCATGTATGACTCGATCCCCTTGCCTTCCTTGTACCGGAGCGCCTCGTACTCCGAGCAGCGAGTCTGCACCTTGGCTTCGCGCACGTGCTTGATGCCGACACGCATGGTCTTCAGGGTGTCCCACGCCTCCTTGGCCGTGGCCTTGCCCCCCAGGACTCGCATCAGCTCCGGCGGCACCCCCTTGAGTAGGGAGATCATCGCGGTGCGTGCCCTCTCCCGTTTCCACGACGAGCCACAACTCGTCGGCCTGCAGCTGCAACTTGGTTATCATGGCCCAGTAAGTGCAGTTGGTGCGCGTGAGCATCATCGGGGGCATACGACACGCTCAACGACGCGCACCCCAGACCCCTCCTCGGTGGAGAGGCGATCCTGTGCCTTCTCTAGTGCCGCCGCCTCCATAGCGGCTTTCTCATCCAGCTGCTTCTTCGCCTTCTCGTTGCCGCTGCCAGCCATCACTCCGACGGATCAAACACCGCCGGCACCTAGGATTGATCGAACACCACCGTGGCTCTGATGCCACTTGTTGTTGCAGAAGCCGACGATCTCCACAAAGAACAAGAGAGAGAGAGAGAGAGAGAGTACGCGAACTGCCTATGCAGCTTTTCGGGCTTCTCTGTTTTGAGCTAGCTCCAACGATCTGCCGAAAACAAGGAAGAAATGGTCTCACACGTCGAGTCTACTGATCGCGCCATCCCACGATGCTCGCCGTGGTCGATCCCTACAAGCTCGCCACGATCAGCGTGATCCATGCCATCCCACAGCCACAGCGCGTCTGGGACGAGCTAGAAACGCGCTACGCAAACTAACTGAATCTGTACGTGCACAAGCACACGCTGACAGACTTACACTTATTCAGCTAACTGTAAACTAGCATCTAACTGAAACTTAACTGAAGAACAGGTGCTGCTGATTAGCTAACAGGGCGCAACCACCCAAGTGGCATCTGCAACATGCAGGCGGTCAAGCAAGGACGCTGATACGTGCTGATCGATCTACTCATCGCATCAATTGCCCCTGCGCGCAAACATTTATTTAATCTAATGATCTAGCAAGTTGTACAGCACGTAGTGGATTTTCAAGCAAGTGGATGTGTGATCCCTGGGTATGTGTTCCAACAAGAAGCGCAGCAGCCCTGGCGTTGCTGTGTGGTGTGTAGTCCTGGGCTTAGCCCTGCTCGTTGTCGTCGATGCGACGGGCAAGGAAGGTGGTGGGCAAGCCGGGCACTTGGCTGAAGAGCATGGTGATGCAGCCTACTGCTCCGCGTTGTGCACTGGGAGGTTGGACTTCGGACCGTGCTACAACCAGTGCTTGTACTGGAGGTAGGTAGTACTGCTCTGCCTTTGTTCGTCCTGAGCTTAGCTAGGCCATTTCCTTTCCAAAGAAAATAATAACGGTCATTCTGTGAGCGTGCGTGTGAGGCTGGCTAAATCTGTTCATGCAGTGCCAGTATCAATTTGTTTGATCTAACTCTGTTAGCTACTGTACAACTGATTGGCGCTTGTCGGCCGACAGGGTGACAGGACAAGAAGAAGCGAGAGGGGGTGGTGGGGCTGGAGGGCGAGCTGGTCTCCTGGCTGTTGAGTATGTATTTTGTACTGCATGTGTATTGGAGTTGTGGCCCATCTCTTAGTCATGTATAGTTGAGGTAGAGGCCTTCCCTTGTATTATATATGCGTGCACCAGCACCTCAAATCAATACAACGATTATTGTATTGCAAAACATCTCTCTACATGGTATCAATTTTTAAGTTTTAATCCTCGCCTTCCGCTGCCCCCGCCGCCGCGCGCTCCTCCCGCGCCGCCGCTGCCGTGACCCCAGCACCGCCGCCGCCGCCGTGCGACTCCTCCCGCGTCGCCGCCGCCACCCCGCCGCCGCCGCGCGACTCCTCCGCGCCGCCGCCGCTACCCAACCGCCGCCACGCAACTCCTCCCGCGCCGCCGCCGCCACCCTGCCGCTGCCGCACGACTCCTCCGTGCTGCCGCCGCTACCCAACCGCCGCCGTCCACCGGCCCGTCCGCCGTCGCCTCTGCCGTCCCGCCGCCAGCGCGCTCCGGTGCAGCCCAACCGCTGTACGGCGCGCCCGACGTCACCCACATGCAGCTGGCGCCCTCCGGCGCGGCCCCGCCGCCGTACGGCGCGCCCGGCGTCACCCACATGCAGCCGGCCCCGCCAATGGCCAGCAGGCATGCTTTGCCCGCCCCGTCGATGGCTTCTCCGGGCTGGTGTTGTTGGAAATATGCCCTAGAGGCAATAATAAATGGTTATTATTATATTTCTTTGTTCATGATAATTGTCTATTGTTCATGCTATAATTGTGTTATCCGGAAATCATAATACATGTGTGAATACATAGACCACAACATGTCCCTAGTAAGCCTCTAGTTGACTAGCTCGTTGATCAACAGATAGTCATGGTTTCCTGACTATGGACATTGGATGTCATTGATAACGGGATCACATCATTAGGAGAATGATGTGATGGACAAGACCCAATCCTAAGCATAGCTCAAAGATCGTGTAGTTCGTTTGCTAGAGCTTTTCCAATGCCGAGTATCTTTTCCTTAGACCATGAGATCGTGCAACTCCCGGATACCGTAGGGGTGCTTTGGGTGTGCCAAACGTCACAACGTAATTGGGTGACTATAAAGGTGCACTACGGGTATCTCCGAAAGTGTCTGTTGGGTTGGCACGGATCGAGACTGGGATTTGTCACTCCGTGTGACGGAGAGGTATCTCTGGGCCCACTCGGTAATGCATCATCATAATGAGCTCAATGTGACTAAGGAGTTAGTCACGGGATCATGCATTACGGTACGAGTAAAGAGACTTGCCGGTAACGAGATTGAACAAGGTATTGGGATACCGACGATCGAATCTCGGGCAAGTAACATACCGATTGACAAAGGGAATTGTATACGGGATTGATTGAATCCTCGACATCGTGGTTCATCCGATGAGATCATCGTGGAACATGTGGGAGCCAACATGGGTATCCAGATCCCGCTATTGGTTATTGACCGGAGAGGCGTCTCGGTCATGTCTGCATGTCTCCCGAACCCGTAGGGTCTACACACTTAAGGTTCGGTGACGCTAGGGTTGTAGAGATATGAGTATGCGGAAACCCGAAAGTTGTTCGGAGTCCCGGATGAGATCCCGGACGTCACGAGAAGTGCCGGAATGGTCCGGAGGTGAAGAATTATATATAGGATGTCCAGTTTCGGCCACCGGGAAAGTTTCGGGGGTTATCGGTATTGTACCGGGACCACCGGAAGGGTCCCGGGGGTCCACCGGGTGGGGCCACCTGTCCCGGAGGGCCCCATGGGCTGAAGTGGGAAGGGAACCAGCCCTTAGTGGGCTGGGGCGCCCCCCATGGGCCTCCCCCTGCGCCTAGGGTTGGAAACCCTAGGGTGGGAGGGGGGCGCCCCACTTGACTTGGGGGGAAAGCCACCCCCCCTTTTCCCTTTGGCCGCCGCCCCCCCATCTAGATGGGTCTTGGCCGGCGCCCCCCCCTCCCAGGGGGCCTATATAAAGGGGGGGGGAGGGAGGGCAGCAACATTACAGCCTTGGGCGCCTCCCTCCTCCCCTGCTACACCTCTCCCTCTCGCAGAAGCTCGGCGAAGCCCTGCCGAGATCCCGCTACTTTCACCACCACGCCGTCGTGCTGCTAGATCTCCATCAACCTCTCCTTCCCCCTTGCTGGATCAAGAAGGAGGAGACGTCGCTGCATCGTACGTGTGTTGAACGCGGAGGTGCCGTCCGTTCGGCACTCGGTCATCGGTGATTTGGATCACGGCGAGTACGACTCCATCAACCACGTTCATTGGAACGCTTCCGCTCGCGATCTACAAGGGTATGTAGATGCACTCCCTTCCCCTGGTTGCTAGTATACTCCATAGATGGATCTTGGTGATGCGTAGGAAATTTTAAAATTCTGCTACGATCCCCAAGAGTGGCATCATGAGCCAGGCCTATGCGTAGTTACTATGCACGAGTAGAACACAAAGCAGTTGTGGGCGTAGATGTTGCCAATTTTTCTTGCCGCTACTAGTCTTATCTTGTTTCGGCGGTATTGTGGGATGAAGCGGCCCGGACCGACCTTACACGTACGCTTACGTGAGACTGGTTCCACCGACTGACATGCACTAGTTGCATAAGGTGGCTAGCGGGTGTCTGTCTCTCCTACTTTAGTCGGAACGGATTCGATGAAAAGGGTCCTTATGAAGGGTAAATAGAAATTGGCATATCACGTTGTGGTTTTACGTAGGTAAGAAACGTTCTTGCTAGAATCCTATACAAGCCACGTAAAAACTTGCAACAACAATTAGAGGACGTCTAACTTGTTTTTGCAGCATATGCTATGTGATGTGATATGGCCAGAAGATGTGATGAATGATATATGTGATGTATGATATTGATCATATTCTTGTAATAGGAATCACGACTTGCATGTCGATGAGTATGACAACCGGCAGGAGCCATAGGAGTTGTCTTTATTATTTTGTATGACCTGCGTGTCATTGAATAACGCCATGTAAATTACTTTACTTTATTGCTAAACGCGTTAGCCATAGAAGTAGAAGTAATCGTTGGCGTGACAACTTCATGAAGACACGATGATGGAGATCATGATGATGGAGATCATGGTGTCATGCCGGTGACGAAGATGATCATGGTGCCCCGAAGATGGAGATCAAAGGAGTAAAATGATATTGGCCGTATCATGTCACTATTTGATTGCATGTGATGTTTATCATGTTTTTGCATCTTATTTGCTTAGAACGACGGTAGTAAGTAAGATAATCCCTTATGATAATTTCAAGAAAGTGTTCCCCCTAACTGTGCACCGTTGCGAAGGATCGTTGTTTCGAAGCACCACGTGATGATCGGGTGTGATAGATTCTAACGTTCGCATACAACGGGTGTTGACGAGCCTAGCATGTACAGACATGGCCTCGAAACACACGCAATACACTTAGGTTGACTTGACGAGCCTAGCACGTACAGACATGGCCTCGGAACACGGAGGACCGAAAGGTCGAGCATGAGTCGTATAGAAGATACGATCAACATGGAGATGTTCACCGATCTTGACTAGTCCGTCTCACGTAATGATCGGACACGGCCTAGTTAACTCGGATCATGTTTCACTTAGATGAGTAGAGGGATGTCTATCTGAGTGGGAGTTCATTGAATAATTTGATTATATGAACTTAATTATCATGAACTTAGTCTAAAATCTTTACAATATGTCTTGTAGATCAAATGGCCCACGTTATCCTCAACTTCAACGCGTTCCTAGAGAAAACCAAGCTGAAAGATGATGGCAGCAACTATACGGACTGGGTCCGGAACCTGAGAATCATCCTCATAGCTGCCAAGAAAGATTATGTCCTAGAAGCACCGCTAGGTGAAGCACCAATCCCAGAGAACCAAGACGTTATGAACGCTTGGCAATCACGTGCTGATGATTACTCCCTCATTCAGTGCGGCATGCTTTACAGCTTAGAACCGGGTCTCCAAAAGCGTTTTGAGAAACATGGAGCATATGAGATGTTCGAAGAGCTGAAAATGGTTTTCCAAGCTCATGCCCGGGTCGAGAGATATGAAGTCTCCGACAAGTTCTTCAGCTGTAAGATGGAGGAAAATAGTTCTGTTAGTGAGCACATACTCAAAATGTCTGGGTTGCACAACCTCTTGTCTCAGTTGGGAGTTAATCTCCCGGATGACGCGGTCATTGACAGAATCCTTCAGTCGCTTCCACCAAGCTACAAGAGCTTTGTGATGAACTTCAATATGCAGGGGATGGAAAAGACCATTCCCGAGGTATATTCAATGCTGAAATCAGCGGAGGTGGAGATCAGAAAAGAACATCAAGTGTTGATGGTGAATAAAACCACTAAGTTCAAGAAAGGCAAGGGTAAGAAGAACTTCAAGAAGGACGGCAAGGGAGTTGCCGCGCCCGGTAAGCCAGTTACCGGGAAGAAGTCAAAGAATGGACCCAAGCCTGAGACTGAGTGCTTTTATTGCAAGGGAAGTGGTCACTGGAAGCAGAACTGCCCCAAATACTTAGCAGACAAGAAGGCCGGAAACACCAAAGGTATATGTGATATACATGAAATTGATGTGTACCTTACCAGTACTCGTAGTAGCTCCTGGGTATTTGATACCGGTGCAGTTGCTCATATTTGTAACTCAAAACAGGAACTGCGGAATAAACGGAGACTGGCGAAGGACGAGGTGACGATGCGCGTCGGGAATGGTTCCATGGTCGATGTGATCGCCGTCGGCACGCTACCTCTGCATTTACCCACGGGATTAGTTTTAAACCTCAATAATTGTTATTTAGTACCAGCTTTGAGCATGAACATTGTATCTGGATCTCGTTTAATTCGAGATGGCTAATCATTTAAATCCGAGAATAATGGTTGTTCCATTTATATGAGAGATATGTTTTATGGTCATGCCCCGCTGGTCAATGGTTTGTTCTTGATGAATCTCGAACGTGATCATATTCATAGTGTGAATACCAAAAGATGTAAAGTCGATAACGATAGTCCCACATACTTGTGGCACTGCCGCCTTGGTCACATTGGTGTCAAACGCATGAAGAAGCTCCATGCAGATGGACTTTTGGAGTCTCTTGATTACGAATCATTTGACACGTGCGAACCATGCCTCATGGGTAAGATGACCAAGACTCCGTTCTCCGGAACAATGGAGCGAGCAACCAACTTATTGGAAATCATACATACCGATGTGTGCGGTCCAATGAGTGTTGAGGCTCGCGGAGGATATCGTTATGTTCTCACTCTCACTGATGACTTAAGTAGATATGGGTTTGTCTACCTAATGAAACATAAGTCTGAAACCTTTGAAAAGTTCAAGGAATTTCAGAGTGAGGTTGAGAATCAACGTGACAGAAAAATAAAATTCTTACGATCAGATCGTGGTGGAGAATATTTAAGTCACGAATTTGGTACACACTTAAGGAAATGTGGAATCGTTTCACAACTCACGCCGCCTGGAACACCTCAGCGAAACGGTGTGTCCGAACTGTAGGGGAACGCAGCAGAAAACAAAAAATTTCCGACCTACGCACCAGCCCAGGACCACTATGGAGACTGCATACATGGTTTGATCTTTTTCGTTACCGACTCGTAGCGCAGCGGGAAGTAGAGTCGATGACGATCGGCGGTGCAGATCCCCGCAGCTAGGATTTACAACCTCCCAACCGCGAGGATGTATACCCTCATCTGCTCCTCAGACAGCCCTCCAGGAGGCAGTCGAACGGCCCCCCGGACGGTGTCGCGGACAGCCCTTCGGGAGGACCTTCGAAACTCGAACGGTCACTCGGACAGCCCTTCGGGAGGACCTTCGAAACTCGGACGGTCACACGGACAGCCCTTCGGGAGGCACTCACGAACTAAGACCGAAACTACGATCTCTCTACAGAGTTGCACACATACGGTGTCATCTATCCGGCAGGGCTTCGCCGTCCAGAACTAGTTCCTGCCGGAACCCAGACAGCCTTACGGCTCTACGAAACTCTTTTCGTGGGAGGGAGAGAAGAAGCCAGATAATGCATGGCATGTGTATGAGAGCAAGGGATGAGTGTGGAGGGATGCCTCTCCACCTCAATTTATAGGAAATCCGAAGGGGGTAGGGTAGTTTCACAAAAAACCCAAAATGCACATGAATGAAGTCCTTCCACAAGGACCTAGGAGTGAAACCAAGGAACAAGAGGGTCCCCAAGGGGGGATACCCCATGTGGCCGGCCACACCCCCATGAGGGGCCCAAAAAATGGCTCCTATCCATCCATGTCATCCCCAAGATCTTTTGGAGCAAAGCCCCAAAAGGTGGCTTTCCATAAAGTAACCATAAAGCTGATTTTCACTATTCACAACGACATTTTTCAGCGTCTGATCGAACTGAAAATATTTATGTGGGCTAAGAACATTTCCAGTACCCACTAAAATGATTTTCAACGCGTTCCGAAACAATTCCGGTTTTAGTGATTTTCATCTGCGAAACGCATCTGAAGTGGCTCCGGCAGCTCCGGAACATTTCCGGTTTTTATCTCAGAAAATTCCAAAAAGCTTCCAGAATGATTCTGGCATCCTCCAAGAATTATCGGGCATGTGCCGAAACCAATTTGACTTAATGGTGTATCCGAAACAACTTTTCGGTATCATCGAAACTTATCCGATGACCTCTCTCTGCGGTACGATTCCGCTGTCCGAAACTTTTTCGGTGATTTTCTCTCAGACTCCCTGTCTAGTATTCAGCAGATAGATGACCCTTAAGCGTGTGACCCTATAGGTTCGGTGAAGTATAGACATAACCCGGAACCCCTTACGATCAATGATCAACATCGGAGCCGTGGACACCCATATTGACCCCTATACCCACACAAATAAATATTCGAGTGAACCTCCAGTTGCCGTGTGCTATTCCTGTTGCTTCGCGATATGTTACAAATACCCGAGGTGAGACATGTTGGCATTCCCGTGGATCAACAACTTGTCCACTATGCTAGTTACCTCGTTACCGGTATTGTTCTCTTTTCTCGTTATCGTGTTCCGGCATCCCCGTGATCAAATCACAAAGTGTCTGGCCAGACGATGATGGATACCGTAACACCGAGAGGGCCCAGAGATATCTCTCCTTCGTCGGAGGAGCAAATCCCAATTTTGAGCTATCAAGTTACTTGACACACTTTTCCATGAACCCGTAAGCCGCCGTAATAGCCACCCATTTACGGATGACGTTTAACAAACCCCAAAGTTCATGAAGCAAGCATGAAGAAACTCGATACTCTCATGGTCTAAGGAATCATGCAAACGTTAACCATCTCTGTGTTATGTACCAATAAACTTGTGACGAATGAATCTCATAGCATAACATCATGCCGGGTCGATTCAACACAAATGTTCTCTTAACATTATGCCCTCAAGGTTGCTGACATAGACATGCCCATGATCAGGAAAACATAACCATCATGCAACACTTGAGCTAGTCTTAGAGGCTAGACTAGGAATACATTTTACCGTTTATTATTCCACACGTGCATATGAGTCTTCCTCTGAGCCTCGTGGTTATTGCAGACTCGAGAACCATAGCAGTTATAGCATGGAACATAAACATAATTATGAACTCGGAGATAAATAATATCATTTATTATTTCCTCTAGGGCATATCTCCTACAGACTCCCACTTGCACTAGAGTCAATAATCTAGTTAATGCTAATGCACTTTACACCTGTGGCACACCGGTGTAAATATGCTTCGCTTGTGGTATAGCCTGATGTCCAACGGATCTGACGACTTCAGTTTCGTGTGTATCTTTGCATGTCCTCGCGTTTTCACGTTTTCACAAAATTCATATTTTGTGTGGACTTGGCTTTGTATGTATGTGAATCACAGGTCGAACCTGGATTCCTCAGACTGAGTTATGGAGCAACTACCTGCAGTAGTGTCCCATTGTCAAAAGCCATCTTGGAACTATACTAAGTTCATGAATGAACTATATGATTCAACATCTTCTTTGTCGCTTCTAAAGCGTCAACATACTTAGCCCTTGTTATAGAATTCGCCACAGTAACTAGTTTGAACAAATTCCAACTAACTGTGCCACCACATTGTGTGTTACACAAAACCCTTAATTTAAATCGAAAATCGCATGGAGAAAAGATGAAGACTCTATCGATGTAACATTTTACAACGAACTCTTCATGATCTCTTCTTGCGAGAAAACAATGTCATCAGTACTTACTCTAGTACTCTGTGACATCTTTCACTGTTGTCCCATGATCAGTAATTTGATCACTTTGGTATCCATACTCGCAACACCTTGGGAGTATCGGACATATCTGGTTGTTTTACATACCATGGAATACATGATTAATCCAAACACAAAAGTGTGTGGAATCTGCATCATGTATTTTACTCATCAGTGTTTTGGGACACCGAGTCTTGCAAAAACTCTTTCCATGTGACTTTGGCAAGAATCACTCCTTGGCGTTTTAAATGCTAAAAGGTTTTAGCATCTTGTCAATATGTATTCATTTCTTAGCCCCATTAGGTAAATCTATCTCCATAGATCATCATGCCTAATATTGTGGCTATTTAGCCTAAGCACTTCATCGAAAAACTATTTTCAAATGAAGTCCTAATTTGTGTCAAGAAATTTATTTCCAATTACCAATGTGCCAAGCACATAAGGTTTTTAGAAATATTATTACGCTCCCACTTACTTTCTTGAATTACAAGCATCTTCGTTACCCATTGATGAAGTCAAAACCCCTTTGACCATTTCATCAAAACACGAAGATTCCAACTCCATTTTGCTCTCTTCTGTCCATTGCTGGAACTCTGAAGTTTGCATACCTACTAGCATCCTCTGGATCGACAAATTACTTTGGAATGTATCATATACAAGTCCTAGCTTTCATTTCCATCAGATGGAAATCCTTTTATCATCCATGTTTCATATCTCATGATTGAAATATGTATTAATTGCTAGTTTAACCCGAACCGACTTTAAGCATCGCTACGATGAAAACAACCTCATCGTATTATTTTCAACAAGTCGAGCTTTATGGATAAAACATTTTATCCGTATCAGTTTTAAGTTCCATAAATATTCGTTAGACTCTAAGTCTTCCAAAAGGTGTATCAAGGTTTTAATCTTGAATCACTTATATGGAAACTAACCCGGGTTGTATTGGCATTTAGCCAATTCCGGAGTCAGGGTCCATCAACGCTTCCTTGTGTATCATAGGTATAATGTTGTCTAACAACAATATCTCATTTGCGCACCTGAGAGGTTTGCACGAGCCTTGCCTACGTGGTTCAGCTGCAAGTTCGACCGAAGTTCATACATTTTATTGTAGAGACTTCTGTATCAGTCGCAGTAGGAAACTCTGGAATTTCTTCCAAGGTCTCTTTCCTTTGATCTGATGAAGATACTGTTTATCTCGTCGAGTTGCACTATTCTCCCACTCACCTTTTAGAAAGAACCATTCTCTTTAAAAGCACACCGTTTCGCGGCAAAACTATTTGCCTCGGTATAGTGAGGGAGGAATACCCAACATTTTGGTATAACCTACAAAGTAGCACTTGTCTGATTTGGAATAGGTTTGTAACCTTTTACACAAGCCCCATATTCCAAATGTTAAGAAAAGATATAACATGGTTGGGCGTACCATACCATGGCTTCATTTCAACAGACCCGATGTAGCTCTTTTCAGTGTAAAAGCCGCAGTCTCTAAAGCATCACTTTAAAAGGATAAAGGAAAATTTATATGTCATCTTTGACCTTACCATGTCATAAATGGTTTGATTACATCTCCATAGACTTTCCACTTGCAGTGGTGTTCCGGGAGGTGCAAGTTTATGAAACCCCTTTCACAACTCATCAGACATTCGCTAAACATGTAACTCAAATATTCCTTTGTGCAATCAAATTGCAGAAACATAATTTTCTTGTTACAATAACTTCTACTTCATTTTTGAGAACCTTTTGAATGATTTCAAAAGATCCAGACTTACGTCTCATCAAGTAAATATCCATATATCTACTTGAGTCATTTCTGAAGATAAATAAATCCACCACTAACAACACTTATCGGACTACACACATCAAATGTATGATCACTAATAAGTTTGTTGTTCGTTCCTTATGGCCTGTGAACGGTATTTTAGTCACTTCACTTTTCGAAGGAAAGTTGCAAGTGTCAGATGATTCAAAATCAAGAAGACTTCAAAATCCATCATAATGGAATTTTCCATGCGGGTTTCTCCAATGTGACCAAATGTAGTGCCACACTTGTGTGGTATTCTTTTAGTCTTGCGACATTTAGCGTCAGTGTTATGGATGTATCATATTACCATCAATATTCATAACATACATGCCATCTTGGATGGAAGCATGGCCCTTCATGTTATTCATAATACTTAACAACAATTGTTGTTTTTATGAACAACTCTTTTGCAACAAACATTGTGCAATGGGCTAGAGTGTATGAAACTCTAAAATGAATTATGAAAGTAAACCCAGAGGTATTGTATTATTATCAATATTCATAACATACATCTCATTCATAATGAAAGTATGGCCCTTGTGTTATTCATAACATCGAACATAAAAAGTTCTCTTATGAACAACCTTCTTGCAAGATACCTTATGCAATGGGATAGAGTTTGTAAAACTCTAAATGAATTATGAAAATAAATACAGACGGCAATACACCGATGGAAGGTATAGTAACATTTACTATGTTCCTGTGTATACCTTAACCTCATTTCTAGCTAGTCTTTCAGGCCATAGTAGTTCTTACATCGAGTTGCAACAGAATGCAATCGAGCGGGCAATTTTGTGATGAACTCACAATACCCAAGAATTAGTGATTAACATGTTTAACCATAATTCGCAAGAACTATATCTTTGACCAGCCTTCTATACATCAAAAACTTGTATGACATTCATACATGAGCTGGATATTCCAGTCTTCTTTCCTTTTGCCTTTATACTTCTAACAGTTTAACTTTTAGTATTTCTCCTACTCTCAGAAGAAGCACCCAACTTAAGAGTGGCATTAGCCCCGGACTTCCTAGGCGTGTAAGTCATACTAACACCCTTTGGACACTTCCTTTCTCTTTAAGTTGTTGTTTTATTCACCTTTCATTATATGACAGGCGTTCTTCTGGATCCCTTTCCCAACAGTCAAATGCATAGTAAACACTTTTACTAATACTTGCAAACAAACATTGCTTTGTTTGTATCTGAAAATAATTTTCAGTTCCATGAATATCATATAACTATCCCAACTTTCGAAGTTTGGGTTTCATGGAAGCAACCATATTCCACTTGACCGTAACAGAATTCTAGCTTTTGGATCGAAGGACGAGAGTCACATGATCCATAACATTAGCGGGAGGATACGGAAAGCATGCGATAGGACAAAGTCCTTCTCGGCACTTTTGAGGACAATCCTCATATTACGTTACCAATCGTAAAGTTTTAACCAGATATTTAACAGCTATTCAATTTTAATAGGGAAGGTGGAAATGCGAGCCATTATTCTACAACTATTATGCAAAAAACACTTAGACAGTGTTCATAATTAATTGCACTGAGAATTAAACATGTTAATTCAACAGTGCGCTCCCACTCAAATCAATATCTCTCACAATTAATTTTGAGTGATACAAGATCCAGACTTCAATTCATCGCCATAGAATCATCATCTCATAACGGGAATTTTAATCGGTAGGCCAACTTGCCGATCACATCTCTATGTGACTCTTGCTCATCTTTCGATGCGTGTGTTCCGAGCTCAGGACGATCCTGCCATGAACGTCAAGACAACCAAGTGATCTTGCTGCGAGGTCTGACCTCACCCGCCTCACACTTCTCTAATCGTTCGTACCCATGCATCCATGGCGCACCCCGAAAAGATAGGTGCCGTGACGGTGCTACACTTGGGAGAACACTAACTACTTGATATTTTAAGTGAGAGATCACCCTAATAAAAGCGACTACCGCGCAATCAAGAAGGGTGCATCATAAGGGATAAACATCTCAGGCAATTCATAATAGCATGATATGGTATAGCCCTTTCTGACGGAGAAGTATTTCATTTCTTCGTCTTCGGCATTCGCGTCGGTGGTCACCTTCACGAAGATTGCCACCACCTTGTCGATGCACCAGATAATATCGCTATCTCTATAGCTAACAAAATAATGCATTACAACAAGGTTGACACGCAGGTCATTAAAATGCAATCATATGGCTCCAGCCATCATGCCGAATCATGACACGCAGGTCATGTTAATCAAATTACATCATATAGTCATCTCATACATAATCGAATTAGTATGAGCACTGCTATACCACATCACATGCACATCCTGCAAAACCAAGTTAGACGCCTCTAATCGGTTTATGCAAAATTTTATTTTACGTGGCTTCTAAGGTTTTGACTTAAACCGCAGCTACCAACGTTTTATCATCAAGTATGATTATTCAAGTTGCTACATTAACATCTCGGGGTGTATGAAACACGAGATAATTAAATCTCGAGCCCCATACTAAACTTCGTCATACGCATGACCCCCGTGCAGATAATATCTGCAATGCCCTTTCATCTGCGAATTTCATCTTTCTTTTGACTACGGCAGAACCCAAAGAACTGATAGCACTTCCATGATCAATCAGGATCACGGATTGCCAGAACTTTGTCAAATTCCACCATGCTGTCTCGAGATTGAGCAAACGCAAATTCTAGGGAAGCAACAAGAACGTCGGGTAACAGATTTCATCTGTCACCCGCATAAATAATTTTCAGCAATAGATCTCATCTACTACCTAATTATATTATGCAATACCCATACATCTCCATGTATTCTAGATCGAAACCTGCATCTACGCATAGCACGGCTCTTGATGCCACTGTAGGGGAACGCAGCAGAAAACAAAAATTTCCGACCTACGCACCAGCCCAGGACCACTATGGAGACTGCATACATGGTTTGATCTTTTTCGTTACCGACTCGTAGCGCAGCGGGAAGTAGAGTCGATGACGATCGGCGGTGCAGATCCCCGCAGCTAGGATTTACAACCTCCCAACCGCGAGGATGTATACCCTCATCTGCTCCTCAGACAGCCCTCCAGGAGGCGGTCGAACAGCCCCCCGGACGGTGTCGCGGACAGCCCTTCGGGAGGACCTTCGAAACTCGAACGGTCACTCGGACAGCCCTTCGGGAGGACCTTCGAAACTCGGACGGTCACACGGACAGCCCTTCGGGAGGCACTCACGAACTAAGACCGAAACTACGATCTCTCTACAGAGTTGCACACATACGGTGTCATCTATCCGGCAGGGCTTCGCCGTCCAGAACTAGTTCCTGCCGGAACCCAGACAGCCTTACGGCTCTACGAAACTCTTTTCGTGGGAGGGAGAGAAGAAGCCAGATAATGCATGGCATGTGTATGAGAGCAAGGGATGAGTGTGGAGGGCTGCCCCTCCACCTCTATTTATAGGAAATCCCAAGGGGGTAGGGTAGTTTCACAAAAAACCCAAAATGCACATGAATGAAGTCCTTCCACAAGGACCTAGGAGTGAAACCAAGGAACAAGAGGGTCCCCAAGGGGGGATACCCCATGTGGCCGGCCACACCCCCATGAGGGGCCCAAAAAATGGCTCCTATCCATCCATGTCATCCCCAAGATCTTTTGGAGCAAAGCCCCAAAAGGTGGCTTTCCATAAAGTAACCATAAAGCTGATTTTCACTATTCACGACGACATTTTTCAGCGTCTGATCGAACTGAAAATATTTATGTGGGCTAAGAACATTTCCAGTACCCACTAAAATGATTTTCAACGCGTTCCGAAACAATTCCGGTTTTAGTGATTTTCATCTGCGAAACGCATCTGAAGTGGCTCCGGCAGCTCCGGAACATTTCCGGTTTTTATCTCAGAAAATTCCAAAAAGCTTCCAGAATGATTCTGGCATCCTCCAAGAATTATCAGGCATGTGCCGAAACCAATTTGACTTAATGGTGTATCCCGAAACAACTTTTCGGTATCATCGAAACTTATCCGATGACCTCTCTCTGCGGTACGATTCCGCTGTCCGAAACTTTTCGGTGTCCGAAACTTTTTCGGTGATTTTCTCTCAGACTCCCTGTCTAGTATTCAGCAGATAGATGACCCTTAAGCGTGTGACCCTATAGGTTCGGTGAAGTATAGACATGACCCGGAACCCCTTCCGATCAATGATCAACATCGGAGCCGTGGACACCCATATTGACCCCTATACCCACACGAATAAATATTCGAGTGAACCTCCAGTTGCCGTGTGCTATTCCTGTTGCTTCGCGATATGTTACAAATACCCGAGGTGAGACATGTTGGCATTCCCGTGGATCAACAACTTGTCCACTATGCTAGTTACCTCGTTACCGGTATTGTTCTCTTTTCTCGTTATCGTGTTCCGGCATCCCCGTGATCAAATCACAAAGTGTCTGGCCAGACGATGATGGATACCGTAACACCGAGAGGGCCCAGAGATATCTCTCCATCGTCGGAGGAGCAAATCCCAATCTTGAGCTATCAAGTTACTTGACACACTTTTCCATGAACCCGTAAGCCGCCGTAATAGCCACCCATTTACGGATGACGTTTAACAAACCCCAAAGTTCATGAAGCAAGCATGAAGAAACTCGATACTCTCATGGTCTAAGGAATCATGCAAACGTTAACCATCTCTGTGTTATGTACCAATAAACTTGTGACGAATGAATCTCATAGCATAACATCATGCCGGGTCGATTCAACACAAATGTTCTCTTAACATTATGCCCTCAAGGTTGCTGACATAGACATGCCCATGATCAGGAAAACATAACCATCATGCAACACTTGAGCTAGTCTTAGAGGCTAGACTAGGAATACATTTTACCGTTTATTATTCCACACGTGCATATGAGTCTTCCTCCGAGCCTCGTGGTTATTGCAGACTCGAGAACCATAGCAGTTATAGCATGGAACATAAACATAATTATGAACTCGGAGATAAATAATATCATTTATTATTGCCTCTAGGGCATATCTCCTACACGAACGTCGTAATCGCACTCTATTGGATATGGTGCGATCTATGATGTCTCTTACCGATTTACCGCTCTCATTTTGGGGCTATGCTTTAGAGACTGCCGCATTCACATTAAATAGGGCTCCGTCGAAATCCTGAGACGACACCGTATGAATTATGGTTCGGGAAGAAACCTAAGCTGTCGTTTCTAAAAGTTGGGGATGCGATCTTATGTCAAGAAACTTCAACCTTGAAAAGCTCGAAACCCAGTCGGAAAATGCGTCTTCATAGGATACCCTAAGGAAACTATTGGGTATACCTTCTACCTCAGATCCGAAGGCAAGATCTTTGTTGCCAAGAACGGGTCCTTTCTGGAGAAAGAGTTTCTCTCGAAAGAATTAAGTGGGAGGAAAGTGGAACTTGATGAGGTGATAGTCACCCCTTCCGAACCAGAAAGTAGTGCAGCGCGGGAAGATGTTCCTGTGGTGCCAACACTGACTGGGGAGGAAGTTAATGATGATGATCATGAAGCTGCAGATCAAGTTACTACTGAGCTTCGTAGGTCCACAAGGACACGTTCCACACCAGAGTGGTACGGCAACCCTGTCCTGGAAATCATGTTGTTAGACAACGGTGAACCTTCGAACTATGAAGAAGCGATGGCGGGCCCGGATTCCGACAAATGGCTAGAAGCCATGAAATCCGAGATAGGATCCATGTATGAAAACGAAGTATGGACTTTGACTGACTTGCCCGATGATCGGCGAGCCATAGAAAATAAATGGATCTTTAAGAAGAAGACAGACGCGGATGGTAATGTGACCATCTATAAGGCTCGACTTGTCGCTAAGGATTACCGACAAGTTCAAGGGGTTGACTACGATGAGACTTTCTCACCCGTAGCGAAGCTGAAGTCCGTCCGAATCATGTTAGCAATTGCCGCATACTATGATTATGAGATATGGCAGATGGACGTCAAAACGGCATTCCTTAACGGCTTCCTTAAGGAAGAATTGTATATGATACAGCCGGAAGGTTTTGTCGATCCTAAGAATGCTGACAAAGTATGCAAGCTCCAGCGCTCAATCTATGGGCTGGTGCAAGCATCTCGGAGTTGGAACATTCGCTTTGATGAGATGATCAAAGCGTTTGGGTTTACACAGATTTATGGAGAAGCCTGTGTTTACAAGAAAGTGAGTGGGAGCTCTGTAGCATTTCTCATATTATATGTGGATGACATACTATTGATGGGAAATGATATAGAATTCTTGGAAAGTATAAAGGCCTATTTGAATAAGTGTTTTTCAATGAAGGACCTTGGAGAAGCTGCTTATATATTAGGCATCAAGATCTATAGAGATAGATCAAGACGCCTCATTGGTCTTTCACAGAGTACGTACCTTGACAAGATATTGAAGAAGTTCAATATGGATCAGTCCAAGAAAGGGTTCTTGCCTGTATTGCAAGGTGTGCAATTGAGCACGGCTCAATGCCCGACCACGGCAGAAGATAGAGAAAAGATGAGTGTCATCCCCTATGCCTCGGCCATAGGGTCTATTATGTATGCCATGCTGTGTACCAGACCTGATGTAAACCTTGCCGTGAGTTTGGTAGGAAGGTACCAAAGTAATCCCGGCATGGAACACTGGACAGCGGTCAAGAACATCCTGAAGTACCTGAAGAGGACTAAGGGTATGTTTCTCGTTTATGGAGGTGACGAAGAGCTCGTCGTAAAGGGTTACGTCGACGCTAGCTTCGACACAGATCTGGATGACTCTAAGTCACTAACCGGATACGTGTATATTTTGAATGGAGGGGCGGTAAGCTGGTGCAGTTGCAAGCAAAGCGTCGTGGCGGGATCTACATGTGAAGCGGAGTACATGGCAGCCTCAGAGGCAGCACATGAAGCAGTCTGGATGAAGGAGTTCATTAGCGACCTAGGGGTGATTCCCAATGCGTCGGGCCCGATGACTCTCTTCTGTGACAACACTGGAGCTATTGTCCTTGCGAAGGAGCCCAGGTTTCACAGGAAGACCAGGCATATCAAGCGTCGCTTCAACTCCATCCGTGAAAGTGTTCAGAATGGAGACATAGATATTTGTAAAGTACATACGGACCTGAATGTAGCAGATCCGTTGACTAAACCTCTCCCTAGAGCAAAACAGGATCAACACCAGGACGCAATGGGTGTTCGATTCATCACAATGTAACTAGATTATTGACTCTAGTGCAAGTGGGAGACTGTTGGAAATATGCCCTAGAGGCAATAATAAATGGTTATTATTATATTTCTTTGTTCATGATAATTGTATATTGTTCATGCTATAATTGTGTTATCCGGAAATCGTAATACATGTGTGAATACATAGACCACAACGTGTCCCTAGTAAGCCTCTAGTTGACTAGCTCGTTGATCAACAGATAGTCATGGTTTCCTGACTATGGACATTGGATATCATTGATAACGGGATCACATCCTTAGGAGAATGATGTGATGGACAAGACCCAATCCTAAGCATAGCTCAAAGATCGTGTAGTTCGTTTGCTAGAGCTTTTCCAATGTCGAGTATCTTTTCCTTAGACCATGAGATCGTGCAACTCCCGGATACCGTAGGGGTGCTTTGGGTGGGCCAAACATCAGAACGTAACTGGGTGACTATAAAGGTGCACTACGGGTATCTCCGAAAGTGTCTGTTGGGTTGGCACGGATCGAGACTGGGATTTGTCACTCCGTGTGACGGAGAGGTATCTCTGGGCCCACTCGGTAATGCATCATCATAATGAGCTCAATGTGACTAAGGAGTTAGTCACGGGATCATGCATTACGGTACGAGTAAAGAGACTTGCCGGTAACGAGATTGAACAAGGTATTGGGATACCGACGATCGAATCTCGGGCAAGTAACATACCGATTGACAAAGGGAATTGTATACGGGATTGATTGAATCCTCGACATCGTGGTTCATCCGATGAGATCATCGTGGAACATGTGGGAGCCAACATGGGTATCCAGATCCCGCTGTTGGTTATTGACCGAAGAGGCGTCTCGGTCATGTCTGCATGTCTCCCGAACCCGTAGGGTCTACACACTTAAGGTTCGGTGACGCTAGGGTTGTAGAGATATGAGTATGCGGAAACCCGAAAGTTGTTCGGAGTCCCGGATGAGATCCCGGACGTCACGAGGAGTTCCGGAATGGTCCGGAGGTGAAGAATTATATATAGGAAGTCCAGTTTCGGCCACCGGGAAAGTTTCGGGGGTTATCGGTATTGTACCGGGACCACCGGAAGGGTCCACCGGGTGGGGCCACCTGTCCCGGAGGGCCCCATGGGCTGAAGTGGGAAGGGAACCAGCCCTTAGTGGGCTGGGGCGCCCCCCATGGGCCTCCCCCTGCGCCTAGGGTTGGAAACACTAGGGTGGGGGGCGCCCCACTTGACTTGGGGGGAAAGCCACCCCCTCTTTTCCCTTTGGCCGCCGTCCCCCCATCTAGATGGGTCTTGGCTGGCGCCCCCCTCCCAGGGGGCCTATATAAAGGGGGGGGGGGAGGGAGGGCAGAAACATTACAGCCTTGGGCGCCTCCTTCCTCCCCTGCTACAGCTCTCCCTCTCGCAGAAGCTCGGCGAAGCCCTGCCGAGATCCCGCTACTTCCACCACCATGCCATCGTGCTGCTGGATCTCCATCAACCTCTCCTTCCCCCTTGCTGGATCAAGAAGGAGGAGACGTCACTGCACCGTACGTGTGTTGAACGCGGAGGTGCCATCCGTTCGGCACTCGGTCATCGGTTATTTGGATCACGGCGAGTACGACTCCATCAACCACGTTCATTGGAACGCTTCCGCTCGCGATCTACAAGGGTATGTAGATGCACTCCCTTCCCCTCGTTGCTAGTATACTCCATAGATGGATCTTGGTGATGCGTAGGAAATTTTAAAATTCTGCTACGATCCCCAACAGGTGTTACCCCGTTGCCGCCTTACCAGCCGAATGGCGCCGGCTACGGCGCCCTCCTTGCGCCGCCGCCCGTCGGCAGTTATGGCCCACCCGTCCCGGCGCCGCCCTACGGGGGCCTCCCGCCGTCGCCTTCCCTCGATGGTTATGGCCCGCCCGCCCTGGCGCCGCCCGACGAGGGCCTCCCGCCGCCGCCGGTACCTGTGCCATGGGACCCCACCCTCCTCGCCGCCCAGCACTCCGCGTCGTCACCGAGTAGCCCTGTCGATGGAGGCGACTGGTACATGGACTCAGGTGCTACTGCGCACATGACAGCTCATCCCGGTAACCTAACCTCCTCCACTCATGTTCGCACACCCACTCGTATCACCGTCGGCAACGACTCCTCTTTACCTATCACTCACATTGGTAGCACTAGTTTTCCCTCCATTTCCACACCCATTACTATGTCTAATATTCTTGTTTCCCCTGAATTAGTCACAAACCTAGTTTCCGTTCGTCGTCTTGCTAGTGAGAACCCACTTACTGTTGAATTCGATGGTGTTGGTTTTTCTGTGAAAGACGCCCGTACTCGGATGATCCTTCACCGATGTGATAGTCCCGATCAGCTCTACCCCGTGCACGCCGGCGCCTCCACCTCCACACTAGTCGCCCTTGCCGCTGGCCTTGACCTCTGGAATGCTCGTTTGGGCCACCCCAACCCCACAGTATTACGTCAAATTCTTAGGAGTTTCTCTTTCTCATGTAACAAGCTCGACGAGCACTCTTGTGAGGCCTGCCGCTTAGGCAAGCACGTTCGTCTTCCCTTTTGTGCGTCTACTTCAGTTTTCACTTTTCCGTTTCAATTGATTCATAGTGATGTTTGGACGTCTCCCGTTGCGAGTAACACGGGCTATCTATACTACTTGGTGATCCTAGATGATTATTCTCATTATGTGTGGACTTTTCCTCTTCGTCCTAAATCCGATGCTTTAGCCACACTCACCGCCTTTTATTCCTATGTCACCACCCAGTTCGGTCGCCCCATACTCGCACTCCAAACTGATAACGGAAAAGAGTTTGACAACGTCGCTCTTCGCACACTTCTCGCTTGTCACGACACCATCTTCCGTCTGACTTGCCCCTACACTTCTCAGCAGAACGGCCGCGCCGAGCGCATTCTCCGCACTCTCAATGACTGTGTTCGCACGTTACTCTTTCACTCTAATGTGCCCGCTCGGTTTTGGCCTGATACCCTCGCTACCGCCACTCTCTTAGTTAACATTCGTCCGTGTCGCCCTCGGTGGAACTACGCCCCACACCACCTTCTCTTCGGCACACCACCGTCCTATGATGGTCTCCGCATCTTCGGGTGTCTGTTATCCTAGCACCGCGTCCACCACGCCACACAAGCTCGCACCACGATCCGTCCCATGCATCTTCCTTGGCTACCCTCCTAACACCAAAGGTTACCGGTGCTATGATCCTGTCACTCATCGTGTGTACACCTCGAGGCATGTGTACTTTGTCGAGATGGTGTTCCCTTTTTTTTCAGGTTCCTCCGGCTTCAGCCCCTTCGGCGCCGGCCCCCGCGCCCCCCTCGTGGAGCGATGCGCGGCGGCAGCCCCCGACGGTCCCCCTGGCACGGCGCCCTCTGCCGTCACCACCTGGCTTCGTGACTCCCTCCCCCGAGGTCGAGTCCGAGCGGGCCCCTGGGTCCTTGTCTCCCTCATACGAGG